>NC_081445.1:1436284-1466206 GCF_007210705.1 Tigriopus californicus | reverse complement strand
CCCCCCCCCCCCCTCCCTCCACCAATCGAGGCGGCGGGGGGCTCAGTCAGTTCGTAGCTCAGTTCTATCGGGAACGTGGGACCAAGTGGAAGTCTCATCATCATTATTATCATCATAGCGTTGGCGCATGTGCAAGGAGACTCCAAAATTCCATCCAATTGACCAGATTTCATCTGTTCCATGTGTGCCGGCGAAGGATGTCTTTGAGTCAGTCCCATTGGGTACTGTTCTTATTGCTGTGGCCATTGTCCCTCTCCACGGTTGAACGGCATGCTTGCGGGCAGAGCGAGTCTTGAATTGACGGCATCCAGTGCTCAAACTCCGTCGAGGTGTGCCTTATACTCGTTGTAAGGATATGCATTGAAGATCAAATCAGAGGGTATGGGCGACTTCCTGCGATCCGCTTGGATCGCCATCATCCAGTATGAGACGCCAAGATTGGTCAAGATCCACAACCGCAAAGTGGGCTTGGTACGACGCATAATCCAGGCTGGGATCATCATGTATGTGGGCGTGTATGCTCTCTACCTTCAGAAAGGCTATCAAGAGTTTGGCCGGGTCGAGTCCAGTGTGACTACCAAGATCAAAGGTGTCATCCGTTCAGAACTCGACCCCGACTCCCACGATGACCCTTGTGAGTAGCAATGCATTCAAAAATGGTACACAGGGCCATCATGTTTCTGAAATAATTGTTTCATAAATACTTCTTGTTCCTGATGTTTGTTGGTTTTTGCTCATTTGTTGTGAAAATAGTGATTCTAGTTAAGTAATTCCGTAAGTCCATGGCAGAAAAAAACAGCTATCCAAAGCCAGGAATCTTTACATATATAGCTAAAGATTGTTATAGAAATGGGCAGTGCATGTACTGTAATGATATTGGAGGCGTCACCTTTGAAGTAAAGCCTTTGGTTGAAAAAAAAACTCGTATTTGTAAACGTCACTTGCTGGTGGTCTAATTGTGCTAAAAGAACAATATTAGATTGAAATTTGATAATCGTAATTGTGCTTTCTAATGATCTATATAAAAAATGAAAATTTTTACGCAATCAAATGTGTTTGTGGGCTAGGTTGGGTGGGATTCGCTCGCGTAATTACGGGGTTTTTAAAGTCGCACTCTCGCAACCATTCTCCGACTTTCTTCCCGTAGAGCACCTGATCTTCGTTTTTTGGAATATGTAGGTTAAAGGTGAAATGTGTCAAATTGTTCATTGTTCAACCATACAGGGCTCAATTCAAAATTCACACCACTATTCTGCCAGCCAACCAACTTCTAAATCTCAGAAAAAAATTCAGTCCAATAGTATTGATTCATTCTTTTCGATTTTGGCTTTTTTAAAGCATCGACCAAGGAATAAAAGAGTTAACCATGTGCGTGGGCACGTACGTAATGCACCGCCAACTTTTGTTGGGAAAGAGAAGTTTAACCGATGTTGCCAATGAACTGGGGCAACGCCAAGGATGCAAATCAGGGATCTCGTTTGAGCAACTCTTTTGTCAGCTCCCAATATTGAAAGAATTAAGGAAAGAACCCAATGGGAAAATGCGACAACGAAGAGTTCATCCGCATTGGTAAAATATTTTCTTTTATGAGGTAAGGCTGAATCTATTTTGGAAGAAAAAACATGTTAGAGGGACACTTTAGGGTGACCTAAACAAGTTTTCTTCTACCGCCCATTACCAACAAATGTTCATGAGCCTAAAATGAAGACCTTTTTCGTACAACTCAATCAAATAGTAGCACGCTAGCACCTTTTTCAACGGCTGTAAACGAGCCTCAAAAATTTGCTTCCAGTCCCGAGAGTGTCTTTTGCCTTCCAAACAAGTCTTGGACAAGAGTCCCACCAATCAATTTGAGGCTTAGCATGTGATGTCCTCATTACGTGGGCTCCTAATGACTAGCTTTCTCAGTGGAAAAACATTTCAATGCAATGATACAAATAAATTGCTGATTGGACGAGCGGGTGGCCCAAACTAATTTAATACACGGTTTTCGCCGATACTTTCTGTTTTTAATGAATAAGCAGGCTATATTGGCCGTAACATAGTCATGCAGGAAAACATATTGACATGTCATGACAAATGCGCTCTCATTCCTTGTAGTGTATGTTACACTCAAATTGAGGATTTTCAATGTGCCTCGACCATTTTCAAGGTCTGCCAACACAAATTCGTTGGTAGACCAAATATGATATAAAGATTGAAATGTAATAAATAGACGAATTATAACCTTTCATTTTAATAGTACTGGGGATTACATTCCCTGTAGCGGTTAGATAAGCCCGTGAAAAACCAAACCGAAAACCAAAAAAAAAGAACAAACTTTAGCATGTGTTAAACAATTTCAATTTTAAACCGTGTAGCGGTTTCATTTTTGTTGGATTAATTTCCCATTTGGCTCAATATTTATTTTTTGTATTTTAAATTTATATTTTTCAATACGCAGGTCATCATCTTGATTGATTTTGGCTTGGGTGTAGCGGTTTCATTTTTGTTGGATTAATTTCCCATTTGGCTCAATATTTATTTTTGTATTTTAAATTTATATTTTTCAATACGCAGGTCATCATCTTGATTGATTTTGGCTTGGGTGTCGTCAGACGTAACCAACACCAAGAATTTCACCAAATGGTTCAAAATTAAGACAGTCTTAAAAATTTGATTTATCACACGTGGCCTCTTTCAACCAAGACTAGATAAAGATTTTGATGGATAAGCCCATACTGTCTGCAATGCCATTTGTCTTTGAACATATTCAGCTGCGTGCTTCAATTAGGAAACCTCCGAATAAAGAGAGTTATTGAACGAGAGTTCCAAACGAATAGAATTTCCACACTGAAGGTGTGATATAGGATGTCACTTTGATCAAACAAAGCTTGAAAAGATCAAGAAATTTTTCTATCAAATATGAACTTCATGTCACTTAACTTTATAAATATTGATCAGTCAATTTGTCCATCAATCAGAGGGCCACTTGACCCACCTAATTGATCTAAGACAAATCTTTATAGGAACAATGATCAAACTTGCGATTCCACCCGTTATCAATGTGTTTATTTATCATTTTGCACTTTTCTCGCTATTTTCTCTTGTCAATGACTGGCAATTTAAGTAATCTTTGCTTTGTGAAGTCAATTTTGGGCTGGAGACACGCTACAAATTGACTTTTTGTTTTACAGTTGGAGTGAGCAAGGCCGAGCTTAAAATCTCATTCCTCGTATAGTTGTAACCTGAACCAACCAAGAGAAATGGATTGGCTTCGTTAGTACCCTTGTTGTTGAACTGATGTACGAGTGACGTTTCTGTCCAGTAGAGCTCTATGCAAAACCAATGGGGTAGCAAAAACATGCAATCTGAATATTGCGTCTCATTAAAGGGAAAAGCCTAATGATTTGCCATTTTGCACATAGAATATATTGTCAACCAGGTGGTTTATTATGATTCTCTGAAAAAAGTTATCGAACATATGCTCCAAGGCAGTAAGGTATGCTTGCTTTAGCATCTTCACAAAAACAATACTTTTACGCTTCCTCCCATTATGTTCTTTCTTTTCATATCTTTTTGATAGCTAACATGACATGACATTAACATGACAAAACGTGATCTCTCAGAAAGTGAATTGAAGTAAGCTCTTTTAATTCAACGATATCAACTAAAATTCTTCTCCTCTGCAAGTTTTGCTTCTGTACACTTTCCTTCCCTGGTTCGTTTGCTTGTCAAAACCCATCAAAAGAGCCATATTAAGCAAATAAAACTGAGCAAGCAGTATTTTGCTGCGCTTAAAAAAGACCAAAACCATTTCTTTTTAAAACCAGTAAAAGCACTTGTGGTCTCCAAGAAGACGGGCTCGGCTACGTTATTAATAACGCACAAAATGGATGAGGCGGGTTAAATCTCGTTCAACCAAATATGAATGCCTAGCACATAGGTAAATTGTAGTCATGTTGCATTCAGGCGTATTAGACCTAACCAAAAATGCCTCTTTCTATTGAAATTTATCATTTGACCTTACTTGTGATATTTCCTTTGACCTATTCAAATACGGAATGTTCGTAGATCTCCTCAACTAAAGGCGGGTCATTTTTTATATCATTTACTTGTAAAATGGATCGTTTCCATGTTATGTTGTTAACAGCTTACATTGCTGACTAAGAGCAGGTCGAAAATTCGATTTTTATTTAGTGTTTACTACATGAATTTTGGACGTATCTCCTGAGTACCCTGGGAATGATATTGGGCTCAAATTTGGCCAAGTTCATCTATTCAAGTAGATCTTGTGGTCTCGTATGAAGTGCTTATTTGGAATAAAATGAGCGGTTTAGGAGATAAGAAATGTTTATTTCCGTTCGCGGTCCACATCTAGAAGTTCGTAATAAAGCCAACCATCAAACATACTGAGGCTCTCTTTACTTGTCACAATGCGAGTGGCTCCTTATGAGCAAAGTCTAAACCGATTACTTTGTCTTCGATCATCTTTTGTTTGAATTATCAATAGTGCTAAGCATCGACCATACATTAAGGGATTCTTGTTTTTTACGAACCTACAGGGTGTTCAAGTGTGCTGCTAATTCTTTAACGTCATTTGATTTGTCACTACTTTGCTTGCATGTGCTCTAAAAACCACACGCACAACCAAACAGTAAAGAAATCAGGAGATCACAACCAGGGAGCAAGTACCAAATTGGGGCATAGCCATTGATTGGGCAACAATCGTTCATGATTTCATTTCCCGTATAACAGACTAATATACGTAGATAACCACAAGGCTTGCAAAGTCCCTCGCAAAATGGATTTGTGAACAAGGCTCAATACCACTTTATTCGACATCCTCAGAGACTGTTGACACTTCAAGGAGGACCTATCTGTAGAGAATTTGTCAACGCTGAGATCAAAAATGACGGCACTTTTGTGCCAAGAGGTTTGCACGTTTTTTAGTAAGAGCAGTTGCAAAGACCACTTTTATATGGGTACTTTACCACTAAAATTGCTCAAATTTTCGTTTTTTTACCGTTTTCCTGTCCCAATATTAAACAACTTACCCTGCATTTTAGGCTGAAGTTGACAGTTGTCTTAAGCAAACCTATTGATGTTTGAGAGGATTTTGAAACATTAATTTTTTGCCTGAATGAACTCTTGCAAGAATTCTAACGCCCATGTCCGAGATATCATGGATTACCGATGGCTTTTGAACAAAAGAGGGCCTATTGCAATGTTAAACAATCGTGTGGCGGCATTTTTCTTGTTTTCCAACCATGCCCATCTAAATCTTGATGATTGAAAAAGCGAAATTGAATTAGAATTAGAATTCAAATTCAAATTCCCGTGCGAGAACATCGCATTTGACTTTGGAACCGATTTCGAACCCATTCCGTGCATGTTCTCTTTTCCAAGTTCCATTCTCTTGTCGACGACTGCGCAAGCATAACCAAGCATTGATGTGGCACGTCTTCTCCTGTAGTTCCATGTACACAAGTATACATACCATGATAGTTATCCCAACAGAGAATAGTGTAATATTGTGCTCCTCTTTATTTTTTAGATTCCATACACAAGGACTTCCCTAAAGCTCTGAATGCTCATGGGCGAAACTGGTTCACCAATTTGAAAGGTTAACTTGCCGTTTGACAACGTCCGGCCCAAAATGTGTGCTTGTTTAAAAAGCTGTTTTTGTCTTTGCTCATGTTTCCGATTGCCTGAATTTTGATTGCAAATCTGTTTCCACGACATTTCTGAATGACACAAGCTCAGTAGATATCATTAAACATCTCAGCCTACTACATCATTTTATAATAAGAGCATAAAGAATGCTCAAGGCACCGACCAATTCATGGTCCTTGCTCTATGTGTTGGTTTAGAAATCGAACCCGTTAATCTTTCCTTTGTCATTTCTGGCCAATGTTTAGGAAAATTTATTTGCACAGAAAATATGGCAAATGTGAGCAGCTACCCTGACTTCAGATTACTTTTTTCCCTTCATCTGCCTGGGTTCTATTGATGAGTAAAAGGAATCACAAATATGTTTTCGCAAAAAAATGGCCGAGGATTAAAAAGTTGAAAAAATGAATCATTCAGAGAATGTGATGTTTGATGCAATCGTCCTCTTTTGTTTATTCAATAACTCTTTTTCGTTTCTATAGGAAATGTTTGAATATACGAAATTAAGAAATCACCCGTGGAACCCGTTTTGACGACAATGGGATCTTTTAAGAATGTGATTGAACTCCAGCTTAAATGAAACGTGATCTATTCTCAATTTACTACCACCAAGGCACGTAGCAGTAATATTTTAGACACATTAGTTAACTTGTCCCTGCTTGTCACCCCTGACCCTAAAATTAATCATGTTCTGCCTTGTGGGAGCATCACATTTTTTACGCGATTACTGATAATTCCGTGATTCAAATCATGAACTGGCGAATTGTAATTTTCTTAAAATAGTAAGCAGCCACCCTTTCTATGATTTAATTAAAAAAAGGTAATTCAAGGCAAATCTAGACGTCAGGCATGCCATATCGGGTGGCCCCAGACCATTTTAACAATTGTGTCCTCGACACCCCTTCGTCTTTTTTTCAATAGGTTAGCTAACTAAAGAAAGCCGATAGCGCAATTACTTGAACAGTGTTTCCATGTCCGCACAATGGCGTGCAGCTCGTATCGCATGCTGGATGTGAAATGAACAGTTGGATCAGCACCCAAACTGATAGTCTGTGGAAATTACACGCTCGCCTAAGCATGTCTCATTCGAAAGCAATCAAGAAGGCATTTCAAAGAGAGGTTCATCATTCACCAAGGAAAGAAAGACTGCTTCTAACAGTCTTATAGTCCAGACACACGCTAATAGTCGTACTGCTCTCAGACTGTCACTGCCATCCATTGCTCATCCAGACCTCGTCGACCTTGCGAATCTTTCTTTTGAGTGTTCCAAAGGCCCACCCCTTATCCTGATCCTCCTTCTCCTGCTACTACCATCTCTCTAACTCTCTCGCTAAATGAAGTGAAGATTGTTGACCTGTTGTGGTCATTTCACAAGGCTTTCAACGCTTTCTCGGTGTTGTTTTGGCCTTGTTGTTGTTGCGTTCCGAGGTGACGTTTCTCATATTGCTTCTCTCTTAGAATGTTGTTTCTAACCAAGTCTCAAGAAGGAACCGCGTTGCATTCTTGGCGTGAGATTTGTGGCAAACCCAATTTGGCTTGACATTTCAGTTTCTCTATCCCTTTTAGCGTTGTACACGCGGATCTGGGATGTGGCAGATTACGTCATTCCGGCGGCGGAAAATGGAGCCTTCTTTGTGGCCACAAATGTCATCATAACTCCCAACCAAACGAGGGGTAGGTTCTGCATGATCCCTATGATATCTAAAGTGTGAATCGATCTGCCCCGTGATTGAAAATAGCCAATTTTCGGCTATTTTGGTTCCTTTTACGGAGATGGTTTAGGGAAGAAGAAGGTCAATGTACTGAATGCTAATGAAGATTATGGAACAAACAGTTCCGCTTTGATGGAATCATGCTCATCTCTTTTTGATGAGAGCTTAAAGATAACAACTCACTTTTACTGAATGCAAAACAGATTCAATAAAGCTGCCTTATGCAATGATTAGGAAATTTCCACCAATCGACTCACCAGATCTTCTTGAACATGTCTTGACTACTTCTCATGTACCTACATGTAACGACAGTTTGCACAAATGAAACGTGGACAGAGTCCTATCACGAATAAATTTACAATGGTCGAAGATTGCCTATATAATCTTGATTGTAGACCATAAAGCTTTCGCTCCCTGCAGTTTTGGTTCATGTTGTCATGGACAGTATTACTTTTAGGCGTTCTTCAAAATACATACATTGATAAATCAGCGCCCTAGTGCGTCGAATGGATGGCAATGGCTGGAGCCATTATACTCGTTCATCTCAATTGATTGGATGGAGGGACAGAAAGTTGGACCGATGGAGGAAAACGGTCCTCAAGAAATTTTCCCATGTTACCATGTAAAGCTCTGAATTGACTATAATACAAAAGAAATGGGCGAGCAGGTTAGAATAAAACTAGTAGACACATCCCCCATTGTCTCATATTTCCGGGACAAATATGTCTGTGTCTCATCTGATGCAACACATTTTGGAGCGAAGTCAATATCAACTTTGTTTATGAACGTCTTGGATGAAATAACTTTTAATTAAGATCCCGAGTTTCTAAGGATTTGACCCTGAGGGAAGTTGGTGCTATTGTTTTGTTGGTTGGGACAGGCTTTTCCAAGCAAAACTAATTGAGGAACCCAGGCGACCGGAAATATGCAAGAACAAATAATGGACAGAACATCAAGCCCAAGATTTGCTGAGAGCAGCTTACAACCCTTGGATCAAAAACACAAAATGAACTTGTATGGTGTTTTTTTCAATTGGAAAATATCTGTCCATTTATCTCAAGGGGCACGACCATATCTATGAATTGGATCACTGCTGCATTTATAGTTGAGGCAAAGTTATATCAGAAAACAAGTAAATGAAAAATCAGAGCGTGGTTTCTGATAAAGATTCTGAAAGGAGTATCATTAGTTTCTGAGAAAATAGCTAGTTTTTATCCTCTTAGTACGTCTATCAAGGTGGAAAAAAGTCATGGTTAATGAGCAAGGTTTAAAATGAAATGAGTCGTGCTCTTCCACAATGAAAAGAGTTTGGTTCAAATTTCCTGCCCAAAATGATCATCACCCTGCTTAGCCACTACTCATCTCCTTAAAAAGCCGCAGTACTTCAAGGCCAATATCGGAAATTAAAGAGATCAATCTGGAAATCAAAGGGAAGAGCTTTTTGTTAAAGTTGTTTTTGATCTATTAAAAAATGCTTACCAATGTAAACGATCCTAAACAACAAGGCCCTGTTCTAAATTGCCTGGCAAAATTATAAGATGGTTCGTTCGTTCTCTATTGAAGGTCTCTGCCCTGAAGATAACAACGATGTCAAAGGTGTAACGTGTGAGCCAGATGAGTCCAACTGTGATCTATTTGAAGGGAAGGTTCGTCTCTCCCGGCCAAAGGTCAAACCTACCGCCCCAGGTAACATTCGCTCAGCTGAGCATTTTCAATCAGCTGTTGCTATTAAGAGTGTTGCCAATTTGTACTTTTTTTCCTCAAACCCGAAGACCTCAAAACTAGAATCGAGTTTGAGGCCATGGATTTGCTGTTTTCCAACGAAACCACAGAGGACGAGGACAACGGTATGATGAATAAAACCAACTCACAACCAATGACTGTCACCGAGACAAACGCACTTATTGGCACCAGGGCTCCTCTCACCACCAGAACCGCCACAACCCCTCTCTCCACAGCGTTTCGTCCGCTTCTGACACGCAAATGCCACGGGAAATCGCGAGCCTGTCCCAAAGGAAAGATTGTATACAAAGCCCATGGGCCATTAACCGGTTATTGTGTACCCACAGACAGGTGAGAGATTGTATTTTGAGTGAATTTTGAATGCATTAAAAATATGGCCTAATTACAAAAAGGTCATTCTTTTTCGTCCTTTCTCCACTTTCCTACCACGTGGAACCAATTGGAACCACGTTGCCTGAATTCCGTGAATGTTTTATTGTTTTGCTAGCTGCGTAAAAGGATCTTAAATATTTCGTTCAAAAAGGACACTTTTCTGGCTAAGTCTGGTCGATTTGGGAAGGTTGAAGGCTGTTGGAACGCAAATTTCTAGTATTCTATCAGACAAGGACTAACGTTTTTTAGGCTTGCACAGAAAGTAGTTATGGTAATTTACCAATAACCAATAAAGAAATAGTTATGGTAATACATCAATAACCAATAATAGAAAACATAGTAGCCACAAAAGTCAAGTGTTGGCCAAAAAGAGGCTTCTCCTTTTCTTTTGATGTCGTTTTCCAAATTTATTTTCCATATCTTTGCAATGGCCATATTGCACTTCTGAGCTGATCAGTTGGTGAGAATAGAAACTTTCATCGAACAAATCTCAAGAATCCTAAAAGTCATTTATAAGTACTCGCGTTTGTCAGTAAAACCATTATTGGAAATGCATGAACCATATCGGAAGCTTTCAACAATCCAGAATGTTACAAGTTCGCCAACCTCGAGCGGCGGACTTTTTCCCATGTTCTCCATATGAGCGGTCCCAAAATATGAATAAATCACAATGGCCTTGTTCCATCTTGACCATTGGCCCTGAATGCTAGTCCCTTTTTCCTTCTCAATGGGTGTTCCAACTTCTTCTTACCAAATGTTTCCGTTCCTTACCGATCTTTACCCACGTATTGGTACTGCACTGGTACTGTACTCCCGCCTTCAAATTTCCAGGCCCAATGCTCGTCCCGGTGTTCATTCTTGCGAGGTCGAGTCTTGGTGTCCGATTGAGGTGGACCGTTTACCTTTGGGCAAGAAACGTGCCCTGATGGCCGATGCGGCCGACTACACGGTGTTCGTCAAAAACTCGGTGGCTTTTCCATATTTTGGGCCACAGTTCGTCCGGAACAACCTGATCTCGAACAATGGCCGCCCTTGCCTTTTCAAGAAGGATCGGCCGGATCCCGGATGTCAGATTTTTCGCTTGGGAGACATGGTCGAACTTGCCGGAGGAAATTTCAGCCAGTGAGTTCAGAAAAAGAGATATCATGAAAATGGATTCGATTCATTGGGAAGTGTTTTTTCGCACCTCAGAGAGACCCAGCAACCACGTGCAGTGGCTTACAATGGCACCCCTGCATCCAGGCTGACCATATTTTAATCAATGAACCTCGGGGACCCTGTTACTATTTCACAATAATTGCACTCCATTCCCGGTTTCCCATCATCTCGCGCCAGTTGTCTTTGTGTGCATATACCAGAGACCCATGGCTCTCAATTTGGTTTAAATTGCCCAAAGTGTTGCTGCTTTCTCAGGCATGGACCGACTCCACAAATAACAATGTCTGGCTAGTAAAAAGTTACTTAGATTACCCACAAGTCTAACACTAGCGTTGGCGGTATACACAAATAAAAACAAACACCGTTAGATGCAAGTTCCAATACCTAATACATTTATTGCCTGTTTCCTAAATAGAATGGGAATGGTGAATAGACTTTTCTAAAAGTGCTGATAGTTGATAGTTGAATTGGGAACTAATGTCTCGGCTACAAAAATCTCTCTGGCCACTTAGTTTGAATGTCAGCTAAGGATTGAAATAGGCAATGGCTTTGTTTGTGTTCATTTGATTTGTTGAAACTTCAAAGGTATCCAGATCCGCCAACTCTAATTCGTTGGTCGATCAAATGATACATGAAAATAAGGTGAAGTAAAATGAATAAGTTTTTCGTCTTGATATGCTGGGCATTCCATTCCCAGTAGCGATAGGAAGTTCGAAAAAAAGGTCATTTGTAAAGAAAAAGGCTCGAACTGAGGTGTCAGTCTTTCATTCTTATTTTCTTACATATTATCGAGCTCACCTTTTAATCCTGAGTCCAGTGATTGATTGCACAACCAATCCTTAAAAAAAACTACAATTCCAAAATTTTGGCATTTGACAACTTACAAGAGGATTGTCCCAAAAGTTGTTTTGCTTCTTTTAGTTGTTAAAAGAAAAAAGAAAACTAAAGGCCCCTCTAGCGTAGTAAAGGGTATTTTTGATGGCTCTTTGGATCTTTATCATTACACCATTCTTAAACATGATGGGATAAAAATTACTTTGTAATACAAGAACGAGTTATTGAAATTTAGCTACATATTATTCCGTTACTTTTGCCCTCTGATACTGTCCATTACACTTGATCTATAGATGTTTTTGTGATCGTGCCGCTGTCAACTGCAGCTTAATTACACATTTCCATGCCCTTAGGCGCTGTATAACTGATATCTCCTCCAATGGAGTACACCATTAATTCATTTCCTAAATATGATTGCCTTGACCATAGTGATTCTCTTTGACCAGGGTGACTGCACTTTTGACATCTTCCTTGACAATACACGTATATTGTCCAAAAAGTCATTGTTGTCAGGTTATTTTATTTTATTAGAACAAGCCTTAATTTGATTCTGTCTTAAACCAGCAGATTAAAAACAGCAGGGCGACCTGATGGTTAACTCCAGGAAACATTTTGGCCCTTGAACGAAGAAAAAAAGAAACTTTAGGGCATGTCAAATGAATGAAATTCAAGGAAAAATGTGGCCCGGTAACCTGATTTGGGGGATTTTGGGGGAGGGAGAACTAAGACAAACATCGCAGTCAACTCGGACCATTCGCCCATTGAATTTTCAATAATCGAGTGATTTTGAGTGAGCTGTGTTGCAAAACCCAACAAAATGAACATGTTTGATGTAANTCAACTCGGACCATTCGCCCATTGAATTTTCAATAATCGAGTGATTTTGAGTGAGCTGTGTTGCAAAACCCAACAAAATGAACATGTTTGATGTAATTCGGTGTACACACTATGAAATTGACTCCATACTTTATTGCAATTTCCTTAGACAAGCAAGTAAAATGAAATAAATGTCAAAATTAACTGTATGCACAGTGCGGTTTGGCTGGGCATGTTGGCTTTGATTTTACTCCATGGAATAACGGCAGTTGTTCATGGACGCGTTCATTTGACAAACCCTATACATCGTGCAGTTTACATATCATGCAAAAGGAGGAATTACTCAAAGCAATTGTAATTACTTATGGCAGCTTCAATTTAAGTCACCGAAAGTTTTCAATTCATTATTCGACCGCTTTGTAAAACCTGTTTTGTAGCTTCATATTTCAAACTCTCCAGTGAAATTTGATTGTGATCTTAAAGACGCCCAAGCTATTCTGATTATGAACAAATTTGTTCTTGAATTTTGTCTGTCATTTATTTCAGCATGGCCATCAAAGGAGGCGTGGTGTCGTTGTCAATTGCTTGGCATTGCAATTTGGATTATGATTTCATGCAGTATTGTCTGCCCAAATACTCATTTCGAATCCTGGATGATTTTGGATGGAACTTTCGTCATGCCAAATACCACGAAGAGCACAGACGAAGCCTTTACAAGTTGTACGGCATCAAGGTAGAGCTATGAATGAGCTACTTATCTTGTTTGTCATAATCTCGTGCTTATATCTAAAGATGGGCGTTATTTAGTAAGCCTTTGATACTGGCGTTAATCATTGGGAGTGTATCTCTTGCTCTTAAAGCACTATCATTAACTGTCATTGCTTTCCACATTCATTCTCGTAAGTGCAGTAGTTGCCAGTATTCAATTTCAGTTTTGAAAAATTGGAGGTATTGCTTACAAGTTTTGTTGGTAACTTTTTCTACTTCTTTTTGACTGAGCGATGGTTCAAATCCCAATCGCAAACTAAACAAAAAACAAAAACAAAATTTAATTAAGCTTGAAATCAACGGTTTGCATTTTACCCCTAGATGACCATCTATGAACGCTAACACGTTTTCTTAACCATAACTTTCATGTACGTATACGACAAATAGATAGTATGAGATAGTATGAGTACAAATGAGATAGTATATGGAAGCCCATGGCGCACTCACCAAGGCCCGAGGTCCCCCATTCATTGACAAAGGAAATGGGATCCCGTCCAGTCGCCGATACCCTCGACCCTTGACTCTATCTGGATCTCTGTATAAACGCAGATCTCTCAAGATCTCTCTCATTCTGATGTTCCAGTTCATCATTACGGTGGAAGGTCGGGGTGGAAAGTTCAACTTGAAGAATATGATCCTCAATATTGGTTCTGGCTTGGCTCTCTTGGGAGTGACCACCATCATCTGTGACTTTCTCTTGTTATATGTCAAGGAGAGGAGAGTCGTTAAACAGAAGAAGTAAGTTATTTTCAGTATAGGAACAACACGTTCATAATGAGATACTGGAGTGCTTTCAAACAACAACTAGGGCGGGGTAAACAAATAGATCTCTTTTCCGGGAACTCAAGCTCGTCTTTTTGGCCCCAAGCTAACGAGAAAGTGCCAAAAACAGTCAGCCTTTAGCACAAGAGTGGGTGGTTGTATAAGAACCTTTGGAAAAGACCGGATCAATGAGTTATTGGTCCTGGATAATAGATCTCGGTTACACTCAGAACCACCGGCTTCACTTCTTCACCTTCCCTGGCCGGAGGAACAATAATTGATGGAGTAAGGTTATTAAGCAAGTCAACAGATCAATCACGTCTTGAACACTGCCTATAAGACAAAATGTAACACGCTCCTTCAGACAGGCTGACTTTGCCAAGAAAATGCCACGTCTAATTAGGACAGGAAGCACTTTCATCAACGCTTACGTTGACTAACTCGCTTCGTGGGCGTGGATAGAATAACTATTTATTCAATGGCAGTTGCTTTCTTTCCATGAATGAAGTTTATAGAAATGAGGCTTGAAGAAAGTCGATATGGTGGAGATACCTGTGCCGAATTTGCCCTTTCATGCCAACAAGTTTGTCCAAGTACCACTGGCAACAAAAGGACATCAAAAGACAACCAAGTTTAAGAAGATGTTCAACATGTAGACTTTTTGAAGTCCAAACTTAAAAAAACTTCGTGCAAAGAGAGCGACTGCCATAGAATACGCAATTTTCCATTGTGTAAACAGCTATTCTAGGTAGACCATTGACTCAAAACAATTAGAAGCCAACGTTTGAATTATCGAAATCTGCACTCTCATCACTAGTGACTAGAAAGCTACTTTCAAACCACTCCTGAACAGACAGCCCCCCCCCCAAAAAATTCCCAACATTGGCGTTTAGTTTCCTTTGCATTGATGAGAGTCAAGATTCTAACCATGACAACCGGTTTTCATAAAAGAAAAAGGCTTGTGTGCACACCATTTGGTAAATTTAGCGTCACTTGTTTTGGTTTGTGCCAAAAAGATTGTTGCTTTGGAAACTCTACACCTATGCCCTCCCTTAGGGCCTCCTGTTCTACCATTGTAGACTCCACCTGACAGGCTCAAATAGTCCTGTTGGCACCCTGTTACTAATGTTAGAGACAAGTGTCAAAAATGATTATATGACGATCGATTACTTCATACTTGGGTGCATCCAAGTTCTTTGAGGGTCAAACCTTCATTTTTGGAGGATATTCCAAACCTATTGATCCATGGTTGAAATTGAATACACAAAGCCGCGCCCATCCTTGTATCTACGAGGAGAAAGCATAAGGTAAAGGTTACACCATAAACTTTGTAACATCCAAATTGATTGGGCCAAAGTGAGGCTCTCAGATTTTAAAGAGCTCTTCACGGATAATTGAAACTTGATTGAGCCTCCAGTTTACACATATAAACTCATTCTTTATGGTCCTATAATGAATATGTTATGGCCTTTTTCCAAGGCCCTTCCTGGCACCCTCTTTTAGAGATGATAATTGTTTGCCCTTGATGCAATTCTCCAGAATTGAAACATTGTTCAGGTTTGTATCAAGATGGACGTTTAAAAATTGTTGTTTCAACCTGGCGAAGGAGAGCCTGTTTGCAGTACTTCTCTGATACTCAGGTTAAGACGTGATGTTAAATTCTCGTCATGGCAAGGTAACATTTGTTCCTCTCTGTTCATTTCAGATATGATTACGTGACCCCTGAGCATCCCAAGCCAACTAGTTCGAACGGGAAAAAAAACGGAGACGCAAGCACCGAGAATCCCAATCTCAAACTGATTCGAGACAATTCGGAACATTCCGTTCTCCGAGGAATCAACCGAGAAGTGTCCACCATGTCATCACTAGCCCCTCTCGCCTCGCAAGAACATATTGAACTACATGTGAAAGATTAAGAATGCTTTGGTTGTTCAATGCGCACTTCACAAAATATATATTCTATGTCTTTCCTGGTCACCCACCACTCATTTTTTGTCTGCCAATCGAAATCTAATCTTGGTAATTCCAGCCCTGCCGCTTCATCATCCGGCCCTTGGTTTGGGCATTCTTGGGCCTTGCCGTTGCGGCCGTCGAACCCTGCTGGTCGCCGATGGTGAAAAAACTGGGCGATGCGGTACTGAAGACACTGACCACTTTAGTGGTATTCAATCCAGCCTGGGGTTCAAGTGGTATGGTTGGATATCCGTGGTGAAGGTCTTTGATGGGCTGTCCGTAAGAATTTACATTGATTGAAGAATTAGATGACGACGACGACGACGAATTATTCTCCTTCACCGGAGCCCATTCGAAGGATCGATATTCTTGTTCAATTGGATCATGACTTTCAATTGACCCCTGAGGCACTCCGTAGGAATCCTGGTCTGTAAAACCATCCCCTTCTAGGGTATCGTGGATCACCTCTATTTGAGAGCCATCATATCCACCCACATCGCCATGGTCAACATCATTATTCCCTGAACCGTGAGATGAGGCAAAAGAGCTGGCCGAACTGGCCGCTTCGTGAGCGTCATTTGCGGCTCCTTGGGCCTCAGAGAGACTGTGGAGGGCCAAAACCTGCTTGTGAGCTAAAGCATTTGCTCGCTCTCGAGCTTCAGCCGCCACGGCGCGTTGGTCAACTTCGATGTGGGCTAATGTGTTGACCACTTTCAGCGCTTGGTCAGCTATGTGTTCAGCTGACGACGCTAAACTCTTGATAGCGTTGACGTGCGTCAACAGCTGATCTTCCAGGATGTGGAGACTATGGGAAACTTTGGACAACTTGGAAGCTAAGGCCGACGACGTGAATGATTGGGAGTGTGCCTCCTGAACGGCATTGGAGAGCTGGGCAGCCCGCTCGTGTTGAACCGCCACCACTGCATTGGCTTCAGCCGCGGCCAATTTGGCCTCATTGGCTAAAGCCACGGACACATACTTGGAGGCTTTTTGGGACGCCAGATATTGGGAATTTCGCGCGAACTGGGCTCGATTTGAGGCCACTGACGCATGGCCATCTTTGTACGGCGCAAAGTAACCAGTCAATGGTTCGGCCTTGGAGACAGATTCCACTTGGTTTGGATGGTAGCCCTGGAAAATGAAGAAAATGGGTACTGCTGAAAACTAGATTTAGAAAATATTCTTTCCTGGATGGTTTAGTAAACAAGAATAGGCGAAAAAGTTCCTATTTGGATTTTATTACTGAACATCAAAGACTGGATGGCCTTATGTTTAGATTTGCCTTTGTTTGGTCCTTTTGCTTCCAAAGTTTTTATAATGGGATCACAATTTCAGATGCATTAAAGTAGCTTAAAACACAGCAGAATTGGTCAAAATTGAAGAATGCCAGAAAAATTAAGATTAACCGTCATCAGACCGTCCGGGTCATGCAAGAATCTTAAGTTGAAGACACCATGTAGAGGTTTAAGCGAAAACGCGTTTTGATATCTACAATAATCCTCAAAAATAGTCAGCCAATGATTTCATTTGCGAATAACGTTATACACGTTAGGAACATAAATGGCCTAATAAATTGGCTTCAGGTTGACTCCAAAACATTTGACCGATCTCAAGCGAAGCAGAATCATTAACCCTAACAAGACATGTTTTGTTTACATTTCTTTTTAAAATGTAATCCGTCAGTATGAAGCATTAACAAATATGTTCGCTCTCCTTTTCATGTTCTTTACAAAACTTAATGACAAGTTTTAGAAGTCAATCTAGACTATTTTGGCCGCTTGGAGAAAGTTCACCCCTATCGAAATGTACAAACAGATACTCGGCCAAGTAGAGCAAGTGGTTTTAGGACAAAATTTTCTGATTGAATACCCAACAGACCCCTCACATGACAAAAATTTGAAACTTTAGGTACTTCATTACTAAGTTCTAGGTACTAGATGCATGCTTGTATTGGTGAAAACTATCAAGGCAGAAATTGATTTTGTGTGTCAACGTGGACTTTGAACTTAGTCAAGGACACTAAAGCAAGGAAACGCCACTTTTTGTGATCACCAAACCTTTCTCGCCAAGTAAGGCCTAAACTTTTGCCGCTGAAATTTTTGAATGTCAGTTATTGGCGTAATTATTGAACAAAATATGTGACTAATATCATTTTCGTAACCATTGATGGTATGTGCTTAAAACCAGGCATTCAGATAAACTTAAAATGACTTTAAACATGTCTTAAAGTACAACAACTGAAAAGTGCTAATTAGGTTTTCTTGATAAAACAAGAATTTGCTCAAAACACAATCAATAAATTCTCTTTTGCCAAAAATATTATTTGTAGAAAATTCTTTCAGACACATCTTGACCAAATTTCAAGTAATTTGACGCATTTGTTATGAAACTATGGTTCTCACTCTAGGAATGGCCCTCAATCCAAAAGTAGACATACTGTAGCTCAGAGCTACATATTGTTCTTTAAACTCATTTGGATGCTTCATAATCATGAAATAATAATTTTAAGAGATATGGCACCTGTTTTATTTGACTATTTTGGTATTTTGGATGCTTTTGCAAGAAAAACAATTTATTGGAGTCCAAAGTGCAAATTGAGATCTAGTCTACTGTACTTTGATATTTCTCTGTGCCCCTTAAATAATGCCTGCCTTTTATGCAAACTTCCTAAAAAGTAGAAATTTAAACTCTACAAAAAGATAACTCATTCATTTCTCACCAATGCCGCCTGATGTTTTTTGTCAAATGTGTGGGTTTAGACAAAATTATCAATTGTCCATCCAAGATATTCTAATATGTTAACATTTATGTACATGCACTTTTATTGCTTATTCTAAACCTTTTTTTACATTTTGTCAGTGTACATTACCCATCATTTAATAAAATGACTCTTGATGATTTTCTATCTATGTGTTTTTTTGAGCCAATTTTACACAATATTTCACCAATTTCAATCAAAAAACAATTTGATTGTTTTTGATTAATTTGATGTTCATTATTCTTCTGACTTTCAAGAATAATTTAGAAATATTTAGTATATGGACGGAGTTGTATATCAAGGAGATCATTATTTAATCAAAAACACCTTAATGTACTATGCAGTACGGATAATCTTGTTTTATTCATACTGGAGTTTATGTCTTTATTCAACGCAATGGCCTAAGTTAGCGGTGAGGGGAAATCCGTGTCGTTTCCTCTCTTTAGAGTCCCTGACTTAGTCTACGTCAGCTTGAGTAAGACTAAATCGCTAAAGATTTCCTTTTTTTTTGTTTGCAATCGAGTTGAAATAGGTGTGATTTTTGCATCGCTTTGGAAGCGGCAAGAATTTTTGAGGCATCCCATTGTATTTTCAATCAAAAATTTGAGGATATACTCGTATTTAACATGGGATGGGTCAAATAGTAACATGTTTGAACTCAATATAATGTTTGTCGTATTGGGTTGAACTATTGTCGTACACAATACGTGTACGGTTACTTTTCCACTATTTGTTGCATGGATTAATGTTTACCGAATTTGTCAATATTCTCTTATATTGTTGTTTGAGGATCCTGAGACTTTTATACAAAAGATGAATTTATTACGACATATTCATTTAGTGCTTATAGTTCCTCTGGGTTGATGATATTGGACCCTTCTCATAAGCACATAAAACTTCAAACCAGGAGTGTCCGTGACTTCGATTTGATCTATCACGAGTGACAGATCTTTCTTCCCAATACTTGGTGTAAAAATCAACTTTGTATTTGAGCAATGGTTATTTAAAAGCATGTATGACAACCACGGCGTAAAAAAAGATCTTGAAGCTGAGTTTATCGGTAAATACTTACTGGCTTATCCGACAATGCCAAACACACCAAGGAGAAAAATATCGTTGTTTCCAGACCAACCATGTTTCTTGAACTACCAACAAGTCTTTGATTTTCCTCACATGTTATGGCCACCAGATCTTGAATGCAGTCCACTGGGGGGAAAAGGTTATAAAGTTTACTCACTTCAAGAGAGTTGAAAAATGAGGATTTAAGTGTTGCTTCACACCAATGTTAAAGGCAGTCTTATATTTTGGTTGAATGTTTCAGCTTTAAGTAGAAGAGCATATACTTTTTATCAGTGTTACAGAGTCATTAAGGTTTGAATAAATCCGAGTAAAAGAGACAAACGGGGGGTGAAAATAGTCGTGAGGCGTTAAAACAAAAAGAACCAATTGCAAAGTGTCAAATGAAGCACTTCTTGGACTGCACTTTTCCGTCTCATCCAACGCCTCTCGAATACAAATGTAATCCATAGACTTGGGCTCGTTAAATGGCACGAAGGATCGTTACGCTGGTCATCATGTGAAGGGGTGGGTTACACTTGTAACTTGTCGAAAAGAAACTGACCTTGCTCATTGTCCGCTAACAAAGATGTGTCCACTCTGCTATGGTAGATTAAATTTTAAGAGGTCGGAAACGTAAAAAAGCCAATTACAATAATCCAAGGCTTCCTCCTTTTCATCAGAAACTCTGACGCCCGTCTTCATTTCAGTCCTTTCTTTTTTTTAGAAAAATGCTGTGATCGACGTTTTTGGATGGATCTTGAAGGTTGTGTACCGTCACTCGGCAAAGTCGATATATTGGTTTTGTTCGAATGTCCGATCTCAAAGAGAAAAACAACCCCTTGAAAGGTAGACTAGAATGCTTGCCCCAGACAAGCAACATTTTGTCATCTTGCTACAGCTACAAGTTCACAAGTAAGGGAAAAGCCTAAATCGGTTGAAATCAAACGAAAGAGTCACACACTCCAACTCAGTTGATTATGAAATGTTGTATTCATTTCTGTTGATTTCATTTTATGACTTGTCATGAATGCTACAGTATTCCATAGGCTTTAAGATTGCAATTTCCCACCCTCCAGCTAAACATGTTTTGTTTTAGCCACCCAAAATCTACAGTTGGGCGTGTTTGTCGCAACGATCCAATGAAAGGGTTGGGGTTGACAATAAGTCGGAAGGCTTGGTTACTTCTCCTACAGTAGATCCTCATAAAGAAAGAGAAGGGTGAAAAAGAAAAGGAAAAGCCATCTTTCAGTCAGTTCCGTTTGCAAATTCGGCCGGCAAGTGTTCTATGAAGTTCTTCGGTTCTAAGGCATGGCGGACGAAAATGTCGATTCCACCCAACCCGCCCAAAGTCGGAGTCGAAGGTCTTCGTAAGTGTTTTTCTACGTTAGGCTCAGTGTTACAAATTTTGATTCATTCACCCGTGTTCATCTTCTTTGTATTTTACAATAGAATATATTCCGCTCCGGTGAGGAATTCGAAAAGGAAGGGCGGAGGATCAAGGCGTGGCAGTCGAGGGGATGTGGTTGCAATTGAAGACAACGGAGATGCTAACGGGGCCCTCCGGAAGAACAAGGCCTTCCAGCAACTCCGTCGGGAAATGGAGCAACGCAATCGGCAACGCCGGAAAATGGACATTGAGGTCAAAGTGGAGGTGTTTTATGTGGATCGAGACCGAGCGGCAGCGGTTGTCCTCGGCAACAAGGACATTAAGAACGAGCTCCAGGTAAGAAATTCGTGCTGGTAATCCCTGTCATAACGAAGGTGGCAGTCAAATCCCATTAGGGTGCCACCATTCAGATTGGTCTAATGGCGAACAAGAGTCTCCTCCCCTTTGACGACGGTCAGAAACGGAACAAAACCACAGAATAACTACTTCTAATAATCATGACAACATGTATCTTTTTTGTTTCTGTGAAATTGTTCCACTCCTTCTTGCAAGAATTCAAATGAATGTTCAATTAGGATGAAAGCACCAAATCTCGTCTAATTTCAGAAACTTGCAAGCACAATTTAGAGGATATCACATTTCAGTAACCAATCATGTGCGTCAAATTCGGAGGCTCATGATTCTGCTGATGTACATTTATACTCCTAACTATCCTTCTTTGGGAGGAAGGCTTAAGGGAAATAACAGCCAAAAGACTATTTCTCTTAGGTGAAAAAGAAAAGAGATCGCTTAGAGAATTCCTCCACGGCAGCAGTTCTCACCGAGGACGTGGAAATTGAGACTTATCTCTTGCAAGGCGAGCATGAGCTTAAGTATGAGAATCAGCTTCTCAAACCAAGTGTAAGATTATTTGTAGAACTTAATTTCCTCCTTCAGGTCAGGGGACCCAAGACGAGCAGCCATGTATTTGACCAGCGCCTGTGATATGGTCAATGAGCATAATCCGGTGCCATTTGTTCTTCGAAGCAAATGTTACACCAAACTAGGATTATACGACCTGGCCGATGACGATGCTGACGTAGTCCTGACCATCAACCCATTCGGTGTAAAAGGCCTGCTCATCAAAGCCGAATCCCAATATAACATGGGCAGATTTGAGCACGCCATGAAATACTTTTTCAGGTATAGGCAACCAAATATCTTCCCTTGTTTTTTTTTTTTTTTTTATATATTTTCACTTTAAGCTATTTTTCCAATTTTCAGGGCCAATACTCTGCGGCCCGATACTGAGGCCGTGGCTTCAGGGATTCGAAAATCCCAAGATGCCATAGAAAACGCTCTTTGTCGCAGCAAGGCCTTCCACTTTGATGATCTGCCTGAAGTGATTGAGGCCCTGAATCAAAATACCATGAAGCAGGACCAATTAGATAACCAATCTCGATTGTTCCAACAAGAACTGGTTCAGGGTAGTTTACAATGACATCGTTCAAATTCTCCATAGCCAACCAGATTCCATTCGTTTCCAGAGGAAAAGGAAGATCCGGAACAACTGGAATCAGATTTGGAGGATGAGATTCACACACAACAGAGAAAAGAACGTTACGAAACAAAGCTCCATGCTGTCCTCATGGGATCTGTCCCGGAGTTGGAAGGAGTTTGGGAGTCGCCCAAAGTCACACCTTCATCGTCATTCGATGGGATGGCGTCACTGTCCTCCACTAAAATGGAGAGCAAGGAACAACAGGCGGAAAAACGATTTCGGAGAAAGGAAAATGTCCTGAGAAAAAACAACAAGGAACTTCTAGGGGAACTGAACAAAGATTTTCTTTATTTGGAGAAACTCCTGGCCAATCCCGTCATGAACTCGTTCAACTCCACGAATGAAACGGAAACATACATCTCCCATAGGGTATTTTGGCATCAATATCACAAATGCAGTACAAGTCGAGAGGGAGTCTGAAAAATTTGCTTACTTTTGTAGGTTCAAGCTTGTGCTCGGGAGGGTTTGATCTACTTGGGTTCCAGAAAGGATTTTTGGCAACAGCAAAGACCAGTTTACGCACGGAGGAAAGGTAGCCGAAAATTCTAACGGACATCATCGTCTTGAAGTTATATACTGCTGTTTAAAATCGTATTCAAATTTTGCGTTGCTGAATAATTGAACAATGAGGCTATACACTTTGAAATAGATTAGACCCTCACAATAAAACTCCTCGCACAAACAGCTCTGATCAAATTTCATCCCACCGAATGATACTCTAATGTCTTATCTAAAATTATGGGATGCAAATTAGTTATGATAACTTTTACGCACGTTTGTTCTGAGAGCCGGAGACTAAGTGGAAGGTAATTCCAACTTCAACGTATCACTTGTGGGTACTTAGGAAACCGAAAGGACGTACTCAAAAAGGACAAATTTAGAAAGGTACAAAACAAGCATGCACAATCAGCTGATAACCAAACATGTGAAAACGCCTTGAGCACGCTACTGCAGGCCGACATTCTTCAAGTTGCTCATTATGAGATTGGTCATGACGGCATCGAAAATGAATTTCACACTCTGCGAGTCGGTGGCGCAAGTAAAATGGCTGAAAATGTCTTTTTTCGACTTATTCTGTCCCTCAAATTGCTGTCGAATAAAGTTCGAGCTCTCCTCATAATTGGGCTTGCCCTTGTACTCCGGAAAGCATCTCGAAATGGGAACCCTGCGGATCTTCTCGCGGAAGACGTCCTTCTTGTTGAGAAACAAAATCAAGGAGCATTCTTCGAACCAGCGATTGTTGCAGATCTGGTCAAAGAGACCCAAGGAGTCGTCCATGCGATTCTTATCCGGATCCTCGTTCATGGCCAGATCGTAATCGGAGAGTGCGGCCACAAACAGAACGGCGTAAACGTTCTCAAAGCAATGGATCCACTTCTTCCGTTCTGAGCGTTGGCCGCCAACGTCAAAGATCTCAAAGGTGAGTCCGCTGTAGTTGAACTCTATGGAGACCACGCCGGTGGTTTGGACGCGGCAGTGGATGATGTCCTGATCGGTGGGAACGTAGTTTGGATTGAAGATGGCGGGTAAGCGGTCCATGAGATATCCGATGGAATCGGACACGCCGAAAATGTGGCTCTTGGCAAAGGCGGCAGACACACCCTTGTCATTCCAAAGACGAGTCATGGCCCCACCCAATTTGATCAGAGCATATTCATTCATGTCTTCCAATGAGATGACATCCTGTTGAAATAAGGTGTAAATTAGAGCCCCAAGTATTTTCAACCTACATTTGTGACTTATTTGTTTTTAAAGTTTTAGAATGCGCACGCAAACAATATTTCTTCATTAGGGCAACTAGTGTGCGAGCGGATGAACAAGTGCATAACTTCTCTTTCCTTTTGTTTTCGTAAAATGCATTATTTCTTGGCAGACATTGTGAATGGTGTGTGTCTTAAAATTGGAATCTCGTCTTCCTCAAGTCACACGGTTGCCCACAAGCGGAGCTATGCCACAGAAGAAATTTTACTTGTGCTTGTTAATTTTGAGGTCCAAAATGTTCCAACATTAATTTGATTGTAATTACACGCATTTTTGCATTTTTTTTTTGAAGCGTCATTTGTGTTAAATTTATACATTAATAAACGCTTAGTATCTTAGTTGAATTGACATTAACCGTCATCAGATTTGATTCACAAGTTTGATCTTTGTAAAATCACTTGGTGTAAACCCCATTCAAAATATGTTTCCGAGGTGAAAAAGCATGGTCATAAATCATTAAAACTGTGTTCACAGTTACATCGTGACTTTTTAGCCACACATTGATACGTGAGCCGAAGCGATTTTTTTTCCTCAGGGTTTCCAAATGTCAAAAAGTGCTCACAAATAACAATAACTTTTTGTAGACAAATTCCCACTTCAGTCAACCATTTCTACGAGCCTTAAAACAGGTTGGTCAAATAAACATAATTATGCTTTTGAATAGCAATGTTGAAACGTTCTATTCAAAAGATTTTGTTTGGGTGGTCGAAAAAATTCCAACATTAATCTGAGTGTATGTAATTACACTTAGTTTTTAACCCGCCATTAGTATTAGTTCGTTGAAAACTGGATTAGAACTACTCTTAAGAGTCTAGATGCCAAGGTTAGACTAAACTGCAAATCCTTGCTTGTTTTCTTACTCACCTCAAAGGTTTTGACGTGAATCAGGTCAGAGGCCCGAGCCGATTTTTCGGTGATGGGCATGTTCACCCTGGACATGGCGTCGATCATGGTCAAAAGGTTCTTGGCCAAGCTCATGCGAATCGTGTAAGCAAACTCAAATCGCTCATGTGTGCTGTATCCGTGCTTGTGCAGGATTCGAACTTGTTTAAGTAACGTGGATTTCCCGCATTCTCCAGCCCCCAGGAGCAGCAATTTCAACTGTGATGACAAAGTAGAAAAGTGATTGGGCTGTGTGTAATCAAGTTGGTTTAAGAACTTTATTAACCGATTAGAGGGAAGGCTTACTTCTTAAAAGCGTAAAATTGTCAATTGTCAAGTTGTATTTTGGAGACATTCAAAGCACACGAAAGGGTATTGGAGATTTTGGACAGTGATTGTGCAATATGTTTGTTATTTTCTTGCTTTTTAGAATTTTCAAATGCTTCCATTATAAGAATTTTTGTTTCAATAAGGAGCAGATTTTCTTGATATTTTTCTAATGCCAGATATCTTCTCGTAACTTTTTTTAAATCAAATTTTCGCCACCAAGTTTGAAAATACAAGAGCAATAAAATGTTGAGCAGACTCATTAAAGCAAAAAAATGAATAGAATCCGTTCACCTTTCGTGCATCCTCTTGTCCGATCTTGTAAAGCGCGCGGTCGATCCGTTTCGATTGGAGGCGATCCTTGTAGGCTCCGTAACGCTCCTGGATAATCAGTGGCACATGATGATGACTCGGTCGGCATCCCATGGCTTCACCACTGTCTTTGGGCAAGATCCATAATCACGACTGGGATCACTGAAACACTGAACAAGCGACTAAGCACTCAAATTTGTTTTACTACCCAAAAAATACCTGCCTTTCCAAGAAATTGTTTCCTCCACCAGCCACACTCTGTTCTTATGTCCTAAGTTAATGAAAAAAGAAATATTCGTACTTAGGTTATAAAAATTGACTGATTTTTTATCTGGATAAATTAAGAGCACTGTGCTAGGAGCTCAAACCTGCTCGAATTGGAGGAGATGAATTTTACTTTTCGTCTCGTGTGGTCACGTTTTTTCTCAATCTGGCCCAAATTGCTCCGGTTTCCATGGTTTCAAGCAGACTCATTGAAAAGCAGAGAGATCAGAACGTGAGCTCCAAGGCCTTGATGCGCATCAAACTTGCCTTTCTTCTTCAAACGTATTGGCTGGAAGAATGAAGGAAAATGACACTCTACCGATCCACTTTTAAGTTTTAAATCTAAACTGTCTTTACCTAACGATCAATTGGAAGCAAGCAAGTGGGACTACTCTCTTTGTGAACGATTCAATGGAAAAAAAGATTCTGATTTTCAGCAAACATGGCATGATAGTCACACCTGTATTATGAGATCTTTTCTTATTGGTGGGTGCAAGAGTTGGAGGGTTAAGCCTCGAGCGGCCAGCGAAGCCAGTCATCCTATCGCCCAAGATAGGCCGAGTCAAAATCCTTATTAAATTGGTTCTCTTTCGGTGGGTGGGGTTAGCGTCTAAAAGTTTCCTTTAGAAGGGAGCCTGCCAGGGGCTTCAAACCGGATGTATCCTTCTCGTTAGGAATCTGCGATGACCGCCACGTCTCCTTCCGTTTATATTTATAGCAGTCTTTTACAAAAATCATATGTAAACAGAACGTTAAATGAATCTTGATGGTGGATCCTAATGGGAGAAGTAAGCAGGAAGTTGAATAAGTGGGCACCTCAGGGAGAAATGCTAAACATTTGGAGCAATGATGAAAGTCAAAACGTTGTAGACTTTCCGAACAAAGCAGAAGAATTTGCATATATGTACTTAGTAAGCGAATTGCTTAACATATTCGCTAAAGAACTTGACGAAGAGATTATTAGGGCCGGCCAATGTTGGGGAATACAAGTCTTGATTTTGCTATTGCAAATTTATTGACATTTTACATTTTCAAAAATATTTCACGTGCAATTTCCATCTTTTTATGAGGAGTAGGGGGAGGCTTAGTGGTTAGCAATGACAATACTTCTCTTGAAGTCAAGTCAAATGCTTAGTTTGTGGGATAGGAAAATTACGAATGATTTGTGCAAATCGTATTATTGGTCTGAACGGCATGAAGCGACAGCGTGCTTGCTTGAATTGGCCTTAGATAGAGTTTTAGGGAGAGAAGTTCATACCCATCAAGCCAATGAAACATGGTCTATTAGAAAACCCTAATTGAGATTTTATTGAGCACATATTTGCACTGATCGGAAACATGGGTTCACCAGCATGAACAGTGATCAGGCCCACTAACTTCCTGAATTCCCAAGTTCGATCAAGGAATCACCGAACAAAATGTGCCCTATGGCAAATTTGATCACTTGAGTTGTGAGATTTGCCAAATTTTGAAAGACATTGCATTTGTGTGGGTTACTTAAACATAAAAAATATGAAGTCGTCTGTGCATCCTAATGGTCGCCTCGAAATGGTTGCAAGAACAAAAAGGAAAGCATGAGTTTAAAGATTTGCCATTTTAAGATCATTGTACGTGCACTTTTGAGGCGACCTGAATGATGAACCGCTTATGGATAAGAGTTTAAATTTTCCTTACTAAAACAGGGCGGCATCGCATTAAACAGCAAAATAACTCCCTGAAAGAAGCGAGTAGGACTTGATAGTGCGGGACACTTGAAGGCTGAAAGATGCACTCAAAGTTTAAGCTTATTGCTCTACAATACGCCAGGATCATTAAAGGACCTGACTGGCTAACTTTGGCATTCATGGGAGAGACATCATGCACAGTATTGACAAATTATATTGTGAAATGATATACTACGCGCAACAAATTGAAATCACCTCATCCACCCTCTTAAGCCATATTCTTACTATTCTTTGCGTGTTCAATGGATCATTCCCTCTTAGATCATTCCTCAAAAAACGGGGGAACAGAACTACGTATCTCGTTCGTTGTTGTTGTCATTTTGGAAAGAAAAGTATCGTTACATTATCCATATCATATGACCACGTTATTGGTGTGAATAGATATGCTTTTAACACTTAAAAATGTGGTTGATAGAATAAGTGAACCAGGGCATATAAAGAATTTAGACAATAATCGTGAGTCAGTTTAGTATTTTGTCACATAAAACTTGAGCATTGTGCTCGAACTGAACAGAATCTTGATGTTTTAACTTTAATTAATTACCAAATGCTTTATTGGCCCATTCTTGTTTCGCATGAACCCATTATTTGAGTGATGCTCGGTGCACTTTAATGCCACCTTTTTCTAATTTTGGAAGGCGGTAATTAAAATGAGTTGTGTAACCCGAGGTGATTTGAGCACTCAGATTGTTGTCAAGTTACCACTAACTTGTGAATGAATTTCTAGAAATGACAAAATCACATTTTATCTGTGAATCGTTCAATTCAGCTTTTAGTAGTAGGGAACTAAGTTTCCTTAACGGCTTTTGGGGAGGATGAATCTTGTATGTTTTAAATTGATGGTTTTCAAATCAAACGCCATTGATAGAAAGTTCATTAAGGCGGGAAAAGAGATTGATGCACAATATGGAAATAACAGTAAGATAGTTCAAAAAGGGTTTTCAAGCATTTCTGTTCAAGGGCTCTCTTCCCACAACATATCAGACTTTATTTAACTGAACAAATGATTTTTTTTCGTGATAAAAAGTGACTGCATACTCACCCACGCGTTTTGACCCCGATTTTGTAATTCATAATATATGAATCGGTTTTTATACCAGAAGAAGGTATGAAACATGTGAGCCCAAGGAAAAAGGGAAAATCTGGGAAGGCAGTCTAATCCTTCACGCGTTTAAATGATTACATTTTCTATATTATTCTACTGCGAAACTGTCTAAATGATATCAGTATCGAAGGCAATACCCACCTTGCGGGTTGAGGACTACATGGATTGCCCTTGGTGTCGTTTAACATCTCCTTCCGCTGACGACGCCAAGGTAGTATTTGGTAGTAGTTTGATAAACCACACGGACCTTAAAAACGGCTTAGACAATACTTATGAGTGGGTGAAAGCGCGGAACATGATATTAAATGGGGATAAATTCAGCATTATGATTTTTGACCCGAACTGGAATCGGCCCTGCTATTTATACCGACAGTAAGCCAGGGCCCAATTCAATCAGCAAGCTCTATTAAGGACCTAGTGGCAATATAAATAAGAGTTCAAGACAACGGAAATTTAGAGGAGCACATCCAACCGAAATTGGCCAAGGCTTTCCAAACTTGTGGGTGGATCTACCCGACATTCAAGGCCAATTTAATATTGGGAATAATATTGGGTATAATATTGGCAAAGAATTCAGACCCTTCGGATTATAGAGTGTCCAGCATAGGTACGAACTTTACCAATCCTCTATGTCTTTAAATGTTATCCTTCTCTTATTTCTCGGGAATAAGCTCTAGCGATAGATGGGGTATCTCATGTGAAATACGCCATAAACACTACCCGCTGGATAAAAGGTTATTAAAAACATGAAATCCTCCTTTGTTTAAATCGCTCACCAACTGTGTAAAACTTGCTGCCAGTCACTTTTCGACAATTCTATACCTTACCCCATGCGGCTTATTTAGCTTGACAATGATATCCCAATTGATTCAGTCGTTATTAACACAAAACTGAGACTTTGAGAGCAAACCTTACAAAACTAGATGTTGTTTGAAATTCAATTTCCCACATCAGCTCTTAATACAACCTCTGTTGGCCGCAATTATTGCCGTCAACCTTGAACGGGAACTCTTGCAAACATTGGGGATGTAGT
>NC_081445.1:1390524-1436248 GCF_007210705.1 Tigriopus californicus | reverse complement strand
AAATTCAATTTCCCACATCAGCTCTTAATACAACCTCTGTTGGCCGCAATTATTGCCGTCAACCTTGAACGGGAACTCTTGCAAACATTGGGGATGTAGTCCTTGCACATTTTACCCAAAACAGACCTGATGGTGGCCTCCAAACCTACGATTGATGAGTGAGGCTTGTGGCAGGTTTATCCCTCATCCGGGGTGCTCGGTGGCCACATCTGTTATGTCGACACTTCTCCATATTTGCAAATATCCAATCTTGGTTAGTATAGTTGGTATGACAGCCGGCCAATGGTTGGCGTACAAAAGGCACAACATCCTATTCAGCTTGGATTCATCCAAAAGTTTGAGTTGGAGGTAGAGGTTGGAGTCGACCATATCCCTTGGCACTTAACTTCGCACCAAGGTCTGTCCTTGGCCATCCTCCTCATGGTCATGGTCATTGGTCATTGCATGCACATGCGCATATGCAGCTGTCCTGTTCTCTTTTTCTCTATTGCTCTCTCTATCTTTCTCTTTACCTTTCTCACACCTACTCTTGATCTTGAATAGAACGGACTTGAAGATACAACTCTCCGTGTATATTGGATTAGGGGGGTGTCCTCAGGGACATAACATGGCGCAGTTGGCATGTCCGACTTGCTGCCCTCTGTTTACATCCATATATTGTTAATCTACACTTATGGACCTTTGAGGACATCAACTTTCCAAGTCAAGAACCGCCTTTTGCGGATGAGCAAATCCCCCTGTTGAGGAGAATCCGGCATGCCATTTGTGGACTTGTCCAGCTCGCCCGTTCTGCGTGTGGCCTTTTGCCACTCTTCTGTATGTGATCATTTGCCGCCCTTCTGCATGTGGCCTGTAGCCCTCCAAGTTTGGGACCCTTCAGCCCTCCATGTATTGTGGAGGATGCCCACACTGCATTGCGGATGATGCCCACACTGCATTGGGGATGATGCCCACAGTGTAAGGTGAAGAATGCCCACCCTGTATTGTGGAAAATGCCCATTGTGAATTGTGGATGATGCCCACACTGTTTTGTGGATGATGCCCACCCTTTATCGTGGAGAATTCCCACCTTGAATTGGGGATGATGCCCACAGTGTAATGTGAAGAATGCCCACGCTGTATTGTGGAGAATGCTCATTGTGAATTGTGAATGATGCCCACACTGTTTTGTGGATGATGCTCACACTCTTTTGAGGATGAAGCCCACACTCTTTTGTAAATGATGCTCACCTTTATCGTGGAGAATTCCCACCTTGAATTGTGGATGATGCCCACCGTGAATTGTGGGTGATGCCCACACCGTTTTGATGATGATGCCTACCCTTTATTGTGGAAAATTCCCACCTTGAATTGTGGATGATGCCCACCCTGTTTTGTGGATGATGCCCACACTGTTCTGTGGATAATACCCACCCTTTATCGTGGAGAATTCCCACCTTGAATTGTGGATGATGCCCACCCAGTTTTGTCGATGATGCCCATCCTGTTTTGTGGATGATGCCCACACTGTTTTGTGGATGATGCCCACACTGTTTTGTGGATGATGCCCACACTGTTCTGTGGATAATACCCACCCTTTATCGTGGAGAATTCCCACCTTGAATTGTGGATGATGCCCACCCAGTTTTGTCGATGATGCCCATCCTGTTTTGTGGATGATGCCCACACTGTTTTGTGGATGATGCCCACACTGTTTTGTGGATGATGCCCACACTGTTCTGTGGATAATACCCACCCTTTATCGTGGAGAATTCCCACCTTGAATTGTGGATGATGCCCACCCAGTTTTGTCGATGATGCCCATCCTGTTTTGTGGATGATGCCCACACTGTTTTGTGGATGATGCCCACACTGTTTTGTGGATGATGCCCACACTGTTCTGTGGATAATACCCACCCTTTATCGTGGAGAATTCCCACCTTGAATTGTGGATGATGCCCACCCAGTTTTGTCGATGATGCCCATCCTGTTTTGTGGATGATGCCCACACTGTTTTGTGGATGATGCCCACACTGTTTTGTGGATGATGCCCATCCTTTATCATGGAGAATTCCACCTTGAATTGTGGATGATGCCCACCCTGTTTTGTGGATGATGCCCACCTTGTACCGTGGAGGATACCCACCCTCTGTCGCCATTTTACTCTTCCAATCACCAACCATGGCTTCCAATTCTTTGGACATGAATTGTTCCATTCAAAATTCTAATGTTCCTATCAACTTTTTCTACACCTTGAGTCATCATCTTCATGTTCATCAATTATTGCCTAGGAAGAAATTTGATACCTCACTGTCTAACTCCACTTGTGTGGTGAAGAATCGAGTTGTCCAGTTTTTCAAGAAACGACGTTTTTCACATATCTTATGGTGCGTCTACACGAGAAACATTCTGTCACAAAGTTCGCCTAACAATTTCGGAAATGTTTGGTATTTGACAAACAGTTCATCTCTGAGCCTTCTACACGTGAAACTACCCGATCAAAACGGTTTGACAAATATTTTGATGTAGATTTCTAATCAGATGAACTTGCAAGTAATCGTATCATTTCCCAATGGGCCTTTCATTCAATTTTTATGTTATGCACGGTAAACAAAATGATTAGTATAATGAACATAGGGAAAACTGAGGAATGAAATTTGAAAAAAAACACCGATGGGCACCATCATAATGAGAATGTTTCGCTTTCCAAAAAGGTCCTTTATTTTGCCAATTTCAATCTATGCGGTCATATGTTGGCTGAAACCGATTACTACTTGAAGGCATGTTTCGCCCCGTTCAATGAACTTTTCCCCATAAGCCACCTGATGATTCACTTTTAATAAAATGTTTGCTTTTCGGAAGATTTTCAAAATTCAATTTGACTATAAATCATAAACCAATTGTTCGGAAACGAAAACCCGACCAATTTTCCAGCTCATTATAACCGTGAATAAATGGACAACAGTTCTCCAATAATATGATAAACTATTTAATAGCCGAGTATGGGTCGAAATATGACAACGATATATAGTCCAAAGGTCAGGTCAGAAACGAAAACACAAATATAGTAAAAGCATTAAACATGATAAAGACAATTTGGATAGTTACATGCAGTTAACATTACAGATGGCATTGACAAAAAGAGTTCAGTTTTATAGAACAAATAAGGACCCGCCCACAAGAACAGACGGGATTTCACAGGGAAGGTGATGGTCATGGGCACCTTTGAAGTAATGAGTCAGTGGGTAGGACTCGGTCCGTGGAGATCCGACTGATCTGGCTTTCATGGCTAAAATGGGCGGGCAGGGAAATGGACGAAAGAGCAGCCAAAAGTGGCTGGCTGGTCTGGAGGCTGGGATCTCAAGGGTGTACGTAGAGGGCCGATCATGGCCGTGTGTGTGTCGGCCGAGGACTGGCTAATAACCGGCCAAGAACCTCCAGGTATGGGCCACTGATTCCGTTGTCTCTGATGATCTGAGGGCCGGGACCATGACTGGGCTGAGCCCGAGGACAGGCCCAGGGTGGGTGGGTTGACTGGGGTCGACACTTCCATTGTCTCGACGGGAGGAGATGAATCCGGATTCCGGAGATGTTGGTTGGTTGATCGATCAATCGATACATCATCATTCAATCCTCGATAAGAGATGCAAGTATGACTACTGCATTAGGAGGGGAGGGGATGACATCTGATGACTTTCAACATTGATTGACAATTCCAGGCCCCTTCCTACTCTAAGTTGGGGTTATCCTGTGTCAAAATGAACCACAATCAATACATTTTTCTCTGTGATAAACCATCATGGATCGAATGAGTCAAGTTCTGTACTGGCTGAAAATGGACACCTTGGTTGGAAGGGCTGGGGAGGATGCTGGCGTCCATGAAATATTTGCTCTTGGGCGAACAAACTTTCAACATGTTCAAATCGAGAAATGTTTGTGAAATACTTGTGAAATGGCAAACAATGTTTGTAAAATGGCTAATTATTTGCCGAATCATTTGTCGTGTAGACGCACCATTACTCATTCAGCAAATCCAACGATTCTATTTTTTCCCCCACTACTTATTCAAACTTCTGAGAAAGAGGATACTTCCATCTGTGAGGGGAGATGGTGCGTACTTGTATTGCATGCACATGCGCATATGCAGCTACCTTGTCTCTCTATCTCTTTGCCTTTCTCTCTCCTAATCTTGATCTTGAATAGAACTGACGTGAAGATACAACCCTCCGTGTACGTATATTGGATTAGGGGTGTGTCCTTAGGGACATAACAATGACCAACTTCATCTACAACTAGAATCAAATGTTGTCAAGCTGCATGGGGTAGATGCCCAACTGTTAAGTTTTGAACAAGATTTGGATCGTTTTTATTTATTATCCCAGACCAGTCTGTCGTTCAAGGGTGTCCGAAGGCAGCAAATTCAAACACTTTACATGACCAAATATTCCATTAATTATGACATTGCATGACTTACGGCGAATTTCATTCCTTTGTTTTGGTTAATAACCCTAGAAGTAACAAACAAAATAGAATAACCCAAAGCCTTATTTTGAAGCTCGTCCCGCGTAGATGGCGGATCAATTGGACGTTGCCCAGTGTCAGACCTGTATACGAACTAAAGCATCGTCATGAGAGAACCACACCCTGATCCCAAAGAGGGACTCTATGCTCCAACATGCGACAGACTTGGAAGCGGCAAAACACTTTTGTCCAAGCAATCATCTACAAATTAAAATAAAAAATAATATTAAAAAATACATATCAGGAATGGATTACCAATCTGAAGCTAACTTTAAAGCTGGTTACGCGATTGACAGTGAAAGGACCCAATATAAAACACGTTTGTATTGCATCACCACAGAATTCTCGGTCAATACAATTTCGAATACAGCTCTATGTTTAATCCCGTTTCAGCTTTTTCTTCTTCGGGCAATCTTTTGCCAAATGGAGAGGGGAGGCGCAAAGGAAACAACGTGGGGCAAAGCCTATCGGTTTCTTCAAGGCCTCTACTTTCCTGCCTGCCCGCGTTCCTCTATAAGGGGGTCTTTGCCCAGTTGGGGAAAATTTGGCTCCATATAGATAGGAACGGTGAGAAACGCGCCGATTTCGACCGCAGCAAGGCATCTTCGACCTTGGCTTTTTCAAGCTGTTTAACAACATAACAACATACAACATACTCAACATACACCTCAGGGCCAAGTGTGTCGTGGACACGAGTCATCTCAAAAATCGCTCAAAAATGCTTGTGAGCGACGGTTTGAAAGGATAGGGATGGGATTAACCAGACGCCAGACCAAACAGATCTCAATCTTGACGGGAAAACACGGGCATTGGCCCTTATACTCAAAGCAGCTCAAGTAGCGCTCAACCGACATGGAAACAGTTAGCCATTGTGATTTAAATCTCCTTTTGCAGCCCTCCAGGCGCAATTTTCATTCAGCATCACATTGTGGCCAAGATTATCAGAGACAATCGCCCGTTGGGGCACTGGCAGCCCTCTAGGCGCAACAAAGCTCGCTCACTAGCATGTTGATCGTTAAGCAATTACTTCAATTACCTCCAAGTTTGAAGTCTTCAAACTTGCAACAGTAATAAGCTCTAGGATCACAATTTAGCCCGCGGCCCAGTAGGGCCCAAACGCGACTTGCAGCCCATCCAGTGCATATGTACCTTGGAACAAGTTTGTTGGTAAACCCCGAACTAGGCAGCAATACTTAAATATAACCACCAACACACAGACTGGAAAATTTTACCAAATTCAAAACTTGATATTTGAATTAATAATAACAATAACACACGGGATGAAAGACCACTCACCTGAAAGCTTTTCGCGAGAGCCAGCAATTTTTCCCGCACCTGAAGGGTCCTTCCCTTTTCCCAACCATTATCCTGTTGGTTGGGGGGTCTTCTTTGTTCAATTTTGGGGGTAGGCCTTCGATCCTCACCAACCTCATTGTCAGAATCGTGCAATTGAGCGTCGTCAGGTCCTTCAGAGGTATCGGTGGGATGAGATATGGAAGAGGGGCTCTGGTCTCGAAAACGGTCTAGGTCAGGCCCTTTTGAGCCAGAAGCCACAGGCCCGTCACTTCCGGACTCAGACGAATAGAAGGACCAATGAGGCTTGCGGGTGGACCTATGTCGTACAAATAAGAACCCGCCCACAAGAACAGACGGCATTGGACAGGGAAATTGATGGTCTTGGGCAGCTTGAAAGTAATGAGTCAGTGGGTAGAACTCGGTCCGTTGAGATCCGACTGATCTGGCTTTCATGGCTAAAATTGGCGGGCGGGAAATGGACGAGAGCAACCAAAAGTGGCTGGCTGGTCTGGAGGCTGGGGTCTCAAGGANGAGGGGCTCTGGTCTCGAAAACGGTCTAGGTCAGGCCCTTTTGAGCCAGAAGCCACAGGCCCGTCACTTCCGGACTCAGACGAATAGAAGGACCAAGGATGTACGTCGAGGACCAATCATGGCCATGTGTGTCGGCCGAGGGCTGACTAATAACCGGCCAAGAACCTCCAGGTATGGGCCGATGATTCCGTTATCTCTGATGATTTGATCCAACTTCAATCGGATCAGTCTTCTTTGGACGAGGTCAAGGAATCTATCCATTCAGCTTTTTGGGTTGGCTCGCTCAAGTCTTGCTCACAGACGGATGTAAAAGAAGGGGCCGGGACCATGACCGGACTGAGCCTGAGGACAGGCCCAAAGTGGGTGGGTTTACTGGGGTCGACACTTCCCTTGTCTGGACGGGAGGAGATGAATCCGGATTCTGGAGATAGGCGTTGTTGGTTGGTTGATCGATCGACCATCATTCAATCATTCAATCCTCGATAGGAGATGGAACTGTGACTACTGAATTGAGAGGGGATGGAATGACATCTGATGACTTTGAACATTGATTGACCATTCCAGGCCCCTTCCTACTCTAAGTTAGGGTTATCCTGCGTCAAAATGAACCACAATCAAAATATTTTTCGTTGTTGTAAACCATCATGGTTCGAATGAGTTAAGTTCTGTACTGGCTGAAAATGGACACCTTGGTTGAAAGGGCTGAGGAGGATGCTGTCGTCCATGAAATATTTGCTCTTTGGCAAACAAACTTTAAACATGTTCAAATCGAGAAATGTTTGTGAAATACTTGTGAAATGGCAAACAATGTTTGTGAAATGGCTAATTATTTGCCGAATTATTTGTTGTGTAGACGCACCATCAGCATCAGAGGTTTGCAAAGGTGCTTGGTTGAGACCATATCAAAAACGCGCAGAAATTGATTGACACAAAAGGTATGGTATGCTGAACGACGATGTATTTCTACGAGTGATTTAAAAGCATGTGCTTGAAAACGTCTCATGTGGTTGAGGATGCAATTGTTACATGCAATGCAAACCTCAATAAGATTGGTCCAAATCTAAGTGATAGAAATTACTACGAGTTTGAATGTAGTTAATGACAATTACTCTGAGTTGAAATGTAATTAATTTTGATTACTCTGAGTTGAAATGTATTTAATTTTGATTACTCTGAGTTGAAATGTATTTAATTTTGATTACTCTGAGTTGAAGTATAATCAATTACAATTACCATTGCATGAAAATGAATGAATGATTGTTTGTTTGTTTGTTACGGAGTCAGATGGCAGAGAATAATTTATTACAACCAGGTTGTCCACGGTGAACACCCACTCTCACCCTTGAAGCCCAGACGATTTTCATTCTCAATAACGTCCGTTATTTAGTGTAAGCTAAGACCTTTTAAAAAGCAAAAAGGAAGCAAACATACGGTTGCCGATTGAGGAGGTGTTCCAGATATGATTGGGTTCAACACAAATAAATGTCTTGGACAAAAGCATAATACCGGAAGTTGGCGTTGGTTTCAATGGAGCATTTTCTTACCTCCTTCCTACGAGTACTTCCTACCCTTGGACGACCAGTAGTGACCAAAAATAACTTCTTTCTTCCCGAAACGTTGGGGTTAGAATTTGACTTCCAAACTAATTGATGTAGCTCAAATTGGGTCAAAACCAGATTGATAAAAGTTCCGAAGAAACAGCCCTCTAAAGTGGCAATCTGTCTATTTGCGAATATTTCAAAAGTCGCTAAGGTCTTTGACAAGGGAGATCATTGTCTTTTAGTTAACAGGCTCCATGAGATTGGGATCCAAGGCCAGGTTCTTCATATTCCTTGCCCCTCTCTTCTTCTCTCTTCTTATGCTGACGATACAAAGTTAGTTTCTGGTAGGAATGGCCAAGATTGCACTAGACTTGCAAAGGACCTAGATAGAATCTATTCTTGGGTAACTGAGAGTAATATGGCCCTGAACGGAATGAAATTCCGCTCAATAACATTTAGATGAACACCTTTAGATACTCCACTCCTAGATAATGGAGGTAAAGATATTGAGCAGGTCTCATCTATGACAGATTTAGGTTTAGCCCTCCAAAATAATGGAAAGTTCGATGAGCATATCCAGTTGAAGGTGGGTAAAGCTTTTCAAATGTGTGGTTGGATATATCGCATGTTTCAGTCCAGAGACAGCATCACGATGCTAACTCTGTACAACTCGATTGTCCAGCCACATCTTGACTCCATTTGGGCTCCAATAAGTTCAGCAGGTTTGCAAAAGGTCAAACAAGTCCAAAGATGATTCACTAAGAACATCACAGGATTGAGAGAGCTCTCATATTGGAGGAGACTAAAAAAGTCGGGACTGTTCAGTCTTCAGAGAAGGTACGAAAGGTATCAAATAGTGTACGTCTTCAAAAGCCTTCATGAACTTTGTCCCAATCCAGGTTTTAGGGTCAATTCCAGTGACCGCAGAGGCTTAATGTGCGTTTTGAGAGCACATTCTATTTTTTTTTTGTTTTATTTGCTCCCCTCTAATATTCATAGAGAATACATAGATAGGCCTTGTTGATCCGGTAGCATCTTTCAAGTCAGACTTGGACAAATTTTTAGATAGCATTCCAGATCAACCCTATACTCAAGGACTAGCTCGATCTGCCAACTCCAATTCGTTGGTAGACCAAATATCATATAAAAATGGAAAGTTAATAAATAGACGAATTGTAAGCTTTCATTTTAATAGTACTGGGGATTACATTCCCTGTAGCTGTTAGAAAAGCCGATGAAAAACCAAACCAAAAAAAAGAAAAGAAAAAGAAGTAGATTATAATTCTTAAAATGAAACCGATATCATACATGGATTTCATTGTCATCTGAACTCTATTTACCTGCAACAGCATGTTTCCTTACTTTTTAATATCTATTTTTAATCAGGCACCAAAAGTTATTTCGTTTTTTTTAGTTTTCCAGGCCGTGCTACGTAATCACTTCGAGGAGCTCCTGCTAGACCCAATCAAATATGAGTTGTTCATTTCCATTGTGCGGGAGACAGGCAGCCCCGTAAGTCGTAACAGCTCCTCATTGTGGCCAGAAAAAGTCAAGTCCAGGTTTCTTTGTTAGCTCCTTGGAGCGCACTAAAAAGCTACAAATCATCTCCTTTGAAGATTTTGAAGTCGCTACTCATCGTATTGAGGTAGGACTTGGATTTCAAAGCCGTGACTAATGGCAGCTTCAGTTCAAAAGAGTCAATACAAATGCACTCTCTCTCTCTCTCTCTCTCTCTCATCCACGCACTTACGTACGTACCTATATGATTACGGAACACCATGGTGGGCGACGATGCACTACATCATGTAAAAAAGAACGTCGCATGCAACTAAAAAATGAGTTTTTCCAAACGTTTGGAAAGAATCCAATGAGGTAAAATTTTCAAATAATGCAATACGTTTTTCATCCGCGTACCCCTTTGCCTGGCTCAAAAAATGTTGCGGTATGAAAAAGCGGAAACGCGGTCAACTCTCAGATGTTAGACAAGTATCAGCTATTGAGATCGTTAAATAAGTAAAGGAAAAGTGCTGAAAAATTAAGTGTGGCTTCCTAATTTTGGGTGTCCTTGGGTTGGGAGTCGTTGAGGGCGGGACTCGTTCCAGTAGACGGGTCTCTAAGAGACTCTATATCGGGGACCCGATTGGTCCGCCTACTTAATGAGTGGGAGGATGGTAGTTAACTTGTTGTATTTTCTTGTTTATATAAAAAACCGGACACTGCAGAGAAGGATCATAGGAAGAAACGGGAAAGTGTTGGGTTCTTTGCTTATTTTTCGGCCATTATGGCTGCCTTGATTATTAGATTTCATTACGTTTTCGAATCAGCAATTCAAGATTCATCAACAAGGGTCTGATTACGGAATGAAGGACAAAAACATTTATTTTGCTTCGAATCAGTCAGATGTTCCCTAAGCCTCCAAAGTGGCCAAACTATTTGTTGGGTCACGCTCAATACAACAGGCTGATTCAAGTTTGTGGGTGTGTGTGGCACTTTGCTACTCTATAAGAGGAAATAGCAAAAATATGAAGATTGGAAAAAAAAATCATTTCTTTCCAGACATTTAACGACTTTTAGCTCAGGTTGCACAGTAGTGCGCAAAAATGTGATTTGTTCCTCACGAAATTGACCTAATATTTCTCTTGTCACGCATTTTGGCAGCATGAGCGTCTACTCAAAAGAAAGCGACGCCCCAAAAAGGTTTTTCTTTTGGTCCGCGATTTTTGGACGATGTATCATACATTTCTTTGAAGCTTTATTGCGTCGATTCTGGAAACCTGAGAATGTGCGTTATGTTTTTTTTCCTTATTACCTAAGGCAAATATTTGCTCATCTGCCTGTCACGTCAGACACATCTTTAGATAGTCTTATCATTCATATCCTTTGGTTTCTGTATGGTTTTTCGGATTTACGATTGACGAGAAGGATTGAGTAACAATCGTTTTGAGTACGATTTTCCCCCATCTACACCATCGATTGCCCGGTATGATAGATCATGCATGGGGCGATACAATTGCTTGCTTTCTGCACTTCAAATGCCATATTAGATGGTTCAATGGCTTTACTCAACGCTAGAAAGAATGTAATCACCCTTTCTATTTAATTGAAAGATGATCATTCAATATTCGATCTTTGAATATTGGACCATAAACATAATAAGATCATTTGGACAACTCTTTTTGGCGAGCCCTCCCTCAAAATAAAAAAGTTTTACTTTGAAAGCGTCATGTTAGCCATGTGGAATCAGTCGCTCACAGAACTAACTTCAGAACAAGCGACTACATCCCTCAAGAAGGAAAACAGATTGATCAGCACCCTTCTATTTTGATATTATAACTTATAAATGCTGTACCTAATATTTTACATCTTTGAACGAAAAACATTTCAAGTCGACAACTGATCTCATGTTTTTCAATATGACAATTGATAATGATTTTACATTTTCGAAACAACAATTCATACAAATGAAATATAATAAAAAAGTCTGATTCCAAAGTAGTCTCAAAAACGATTTCATTTGGCTGGACAGAAAAAAAAAACTTTTTTGAATGTTGCTTAGTTTAATCATGGCCCAATCGAAACCAATAGTCTTACGCGCTTTACAGTGCCCCTTGCACATTGTCCAAAGAATGAAGAGCTTGAAAGAGAACGGTACAATGAAGACGTCATCGTTACAATCAGTTTTACGTACATACAGCCTGAATGAAGAAAGCATGCTCTTCACATGTAAGTTGTACTCCTTCTATCTTAATCAATAAGTGCAATATGGGATGAGAACAATTCTGAACCTACCCAAGGAGAACTTTTTGTTATGGATAATTTCCTGATTACCATAAAGGCACGGAGCTTGACCAATGGTTTACTCAAAGCGAGATTAGATGAGACTATCCCAGTTCTCATTAGAAATTTAAAGGAAAATCGACTGCGATCCAAAGCCTACGTTTAGTGATTTTGTGCAAAGGTAAGAAAGACAGAAACAGAACGGATTTATCCATTGCACCCGATGTCATGTCAGCGTTTGGGTAGAATGCAATTTAAAGGGTGGAAAGGGTACTTGAGACCAATTGCCTGGGAATAGTCGAGGGTTTTGTTCTCGCTCTAGATATCAGGACCAAATCAAAAGAAAAAGGCCAAAATGCTCGAAGGAGTGACTCGTCAAATCACAACGAGAAACTTGTGTTGAAACAATTCGTATTCTAGAATTCTGGGGCGCCGTGAGAAACCGTCTCTTCAAAGCGTCATGGACGAGAGACAACAACAGAGTCTTCATTGCACAAAAAAGAAAAAATCGCCATGTTCAAATAGTCTTCAGTGTTAAAAAAGGGGAAGCACCATGCAAGGAAATGTAATGGATGAATGATGAACAACCTCATCAACAGAAAAGCAAGCATGACAACAGAAGATTTGTCATTCGCCTCCAATGACAGGCCTCCATTGCAATGCCCAGGCTTGAAAACCCTTGGCTTGCAGAAGGCAAAAGCGTGGATCACACAATACACCCCGGTCAATTTCATGGGTACCTGAGTCGTGTCTATAGTGAAGTCGGTAGACATGGAAGGAAACATCCAGTGCTTTCCATTGTCAATCGTCAAATTTGCTTAAATCACAAACAACTAGTTTCAAAAGCATTCATGTGCATTGTCCCGACTCAGGTTTTAGGGGTTAATTCCTGCGACCACAGAGACTAAACATGCGTATTCAAGCCCTTGTGAATCCAGGCCAGGTAGAACAATGAAGTACTCCTTTCTTCGGTGTTGGAAATTAGCCTTTTGAAGAAACAGCTCTCAGAAAAACAAGATTGGTCAAGGCACATGTCTGAGGGATTGAACCTGCTGGATAGAAATCTTGCACGCCACTCTCTGGAGGCCCAAAGATGTTGCACATGAGGTGGGCCATATCAAAAACCAGATTATGGCAACAAGTGAGTGGTACATGCAACACTATTGCAATCCACATATTGTGAAGACAGATGAGTGAATGTACAACCCCACATTAAACAACTTTATTGATAGATTTTAGCAGGATTTCACCATTTACTTTTTTATTATTTAAGTCTTCAGGAANTATTGATAGATTTTAGCAGGATTTCACCATTTACTTTTTTATTATTTAAGTCTTCAGGAAGCCAGAGACAAGTCAAGTCAATAAGCTGTGCAGAGGGTTGCCTGGTGCTTTTCTATTTGGCCTTTTTAAGGTGAAGGAGGAAAAAGTTTTTTGCTGCATTTTATGGAAGTTCATAAGTATAGCAACCATTGGAGCCACTTACATTTTATTTGTTTGATCCACATTCATGATCTCCCAGTAGACATGATCCTGTATTTGAAGCGTTAGTGTAAAAGATCAGGAAGAGCCTTAAACTAGAACTCTTAAGAGAAAAGTGCCACTCCCACCAAGCCACTTTTTTAACACATTTTCTTACTTTGGCAAGAGCATGTTGGTCTGATTCACTTCTTTTGTGTTGCTTGATTTCAACCAAAACAATCAAATTAGCCATCAATGCACTGGCTGTTTGATTTCAGAACTTATCAAGAATCATGTAACTTAATGAGTTCAATGTCAATCTCCATCACTCACAGAATGAAGCCCTAGAAGAACCCCAAAAATATCAATGTTTTTCTTGTTACCAAGACTTTGCCTGACTCTCTAACTCTTGTAAATAACTACATTTATTTCATACCACCATGTAATCTAGTCATGTCAAGGAAATGGTCTGTGATACATCTGTTCCCTGTACTACCTAAGTGTCCACCCGACTCTCTCCTGGGGCCAGGCAATGCTGTATCCTAGTCATCTGTAGATATTTCATGTATGCTCTACTCTTCCACATCCCTCGTTACTTGCCATAGCTTTTCCATTCATCTATATAGGTATATGCCTCCATCTCTCAACAATAAATATCAATCATACACCGTCTCACATACTAATATAACACTTGCTCACTTTTTTTTACTTTGTGCAATGACACTACGATGGTAAAATGACCTAGGAACATCATTGATTGGTTTCAGAATTGTAAAAGCGAAAAAAAGCCGGTCATATAGCTATGAACGAGAGAGTGAATTGGACAATTATTTTCTTTCCTTCCCTAGAGTTTTACTTTTCATTAGTAATGAAGAGAATTCAAAAGAACACCCCAACTCGGGTATCCAGAGAGAGCGCACAATCTGTAAATAGTACGCTTTATGAATGAAGGTGAAGCTTTTTGATGTCGACAAAAACTGAGAGCAGACAAGAAGCCATAGGGAGGAGATATGCCCAACAAAAAATGAGGAGCATTTTTCAACCCACTTTAGGATGTCTATTGTTAATATGGCAACACATGTCGCTTGAGAGTGCGATCAAAGCACTTGATTACCCTAGTTTTAGACGTGCTCGAATCGTTTTGGGGGGTTTCTCAACAAACGTGCTACCTAAGACACATTTGTCGTGAAGGAATTTCATCGAAAGAGATAGATTTATGATGAAGTTGGCAGGTTTGCACAAGTCTCTAAACCCAAAATAGCTCCAGAGCTTTCTTTCCTTCCACTCAAAACAAGCTGTGTTTGGATATAACGAGTATCGAAGGGATGGATATTGCGTTTTAAGTTATCTACGTGCTGAATAATCACCATTGATGGGCAGGCTGTAGCACCTAACATCACAAAAAAGGATGTGCGCCTTGAGTGAAAAACAAACTCGAACGAGAAATAAGGACTTCGCCTCCCGATTGAGATCCTTGAATAGAAATTGCAAGAAACCGTTTTTCTCATGCTAAAAGGTTGTGTTTAGATTTAGCGTCTGAGAGCATTTACCGTATGCTCGATGAGTTCATTTGATTTTGAAACTATTTCCCGTGTCGATCAAGTCCTTACCTAGCTGTATTTTCAATTTCAACACCTTCAACTTCATTGCTCGACCTGAATCGACAGAGCCATGGGAAAATAGTCTTTTTGATTTCGTCTGATAGAGAAATTATTGTCACACGATATCCGATATCTGTCAACGGTTTTTGAGCGAGTGCTCAAGAATTCACGACTCAGGGTCAAAACTCATTGACCCTGCATCTCTGGATGAAGTTTCCCCGTAGTACACTTGGATGTTGTTATCAAAGTATATTGTATTGTATATTTCGGGGTTTCGATGTTGTTACAACACTTCCATAAGCCTCATGGCCAGGGCTTGAACAATTATCATAAAAAGTAGCTCGTTACCGTTACCGATACTGTTACTTTTGTAGAAAAAAAGATGGGCTAAAACTGCAAAAAAGGGTCATACTATGTTTTAACATTTATTCAATATGACGTGAAACAAATGCTGCCGAATATACTAGGATACAAGAGCTCGACAATCAAGGGTTTTAAACGGACTTAATTGTGTGGTTTTTCTTTTTACTTTTACAAAACATTTTGAGCATTATTTTTTCATCCACCTTTCAAGGTGTGCAAATAGGTTAAGACAAGGCAAGTATTCCACTGGCTTGACGCGAGGGAAACCAGGGCTACATTTTGAGATTAACTTACAGGTTTCTGTCATGAAACTGGTAATGCCATTCGTCACAGAAAATGTAATTCGCTGTCTCCCGTGATCCCATCAATAGTAAATAAGTCATTGATTTTGAGACAGAGCTTTCAAAAAAATATGGCAGGAAACCTCTATACATTTTATTTCCTTTCATCGTTTATAATAAAGAAGAAAATAACGATAACGGGAGAGCTAAAAAACCCGTCCGGTAACGATACCGTTACCTTTGCAGAAAATTAGCACGTTACCGGTAGCGCTACCTAAAAAGTAACCCGTTACTAAAGCCCTTCACATGGCTAATTTCATCAAGTCCTCATCGAAGAAGGAGAAATCTAATCGGATATTTTACGACCCGATGAAATGAGGCCATTGAGGCCATTGAGGCCTGCTCAGGACGAGGCCCGTTTTCTCGAACTTTGATTATCATACCGAATCAGAACATGAGCGGTGCCTCCATAACAATATCTAAAAGTTGTCTTTGACCAGCTCCCATTTCTGGAGATCGGGGTCGAAAAAGTGATTCATGAACCTCAGTGTTCATTCATCAAACCCAATCGGATGGTTGCATGGTTTCGGCGTCAGTTTTGAACGAGCCAAGCGAATGAATCATCATCTTGCTCAGTTGCACGTAGGTTATGCTCTGAACATACGTACACACACCCAAACTTGGATGGATGAAGAATAGACACATCCCTGGGCCTGCGACGACCTCAATAAATGTGTCGTCGATGATTGGGATATTTGGACAGGCCTTGAGCCCAGTGCCTAATCGTTTGAATAATGAGGCAACACTTGGAAGAAGTCGAGGAGAAAAAAAAGCGTGTTAATAGAAGACCTTGATTTATGTCGTACTGTTTTATGCAGCACCAAAGAGATATCCATGGACGAGTGACGCCTTGGACCCCTCCCAACGAGGAGTGGCGCCACAATCCAAAAAAAAGTACGTCAGAGAACCCGATCCTAGATCGACTCGTGCTCTTGCTTGGTCCGGCATGAATCATGATATGTATACATACATATGTACAGGGTGGACAGAAAATAGGGGCCGCCTTGGATATTTCTCAAAATGTTTTTTCCCACTCAAAAATTTGCTTGACATGGAACCCCAAAGTGGCATATTACAAACGATTTATTTTTATCCTATAGGTAACCCTTTGATCGATTGCCACGATAACAATGTTCGAAGATGCAAGTGAGCTCAGTCTTGAGGTCACAACCACCAAGGCAAAGGCTGAGGGGGAAATGGGTGAGCCTTTCAGTGTCCATCCTCGAGCCATTGGCAAGTGGAGAACTTCGTGCAAAATGGCAAATCCCTTTAGAACAGACCGGATTGAGGACTGAAATCTGGCATTAAAAAGGTCAGTCCTCAGATGGCCAAGCATCCAATCTATCTCCATTCACCTCAAATCGGATCATTCGCGGAATGGGTGCTAGTTTTTTTTAACAATCCCTTTTGAAAAAGAATTTCGACACTCACTATGGTCAAGCAATTCTTTGAGTGCGGGGGTAGGATTTTTCTACCCTGTATGTGTCTGTGCGTTCTGACGTAGTGCAATGTACGCACAAGAATGCGTGTTTAAAACCTGATTTAACTGCGTTGTTCGATCCCTCCATCCACCCAAAGCAACGACATTCATCCGTCAGATGATGAGGTCAAAAAACGCCAAAAAAGCCGCCGTGGGCGCTGAATTCCGACCAACGGAATCTCTTCGTGTGAGAGGATCCGACGGAATTGATCAACTCAACGGTTGGTCGATTGGACGGCTTGACGCAGTATTCGTTCAAGCTAGCGAGAAGTGTTTTTCTTTGAGGGGGACAGGAGGCATTCATTCCACATGGGTCAGTGGCAAGAAAGCTAAGTCGAACGAAATTCTTCGATTGGGTCGTTGAGCCGCCCAGAGGCCCTGTCATTGAACCATTGAACCTGTTTGAACCCACCATAAATGCCATGCGTATGAGGGGGATGGTGAGATTCTACGGACCCCCTTACAAGGAATGGCTTTGGGGCCTTGGGAGAGTCGGTTGGTGGGCATGGGTTTCATTCGTTGTTGCCATTAAAGAGAAGCCACGTCTCATTTCGGTTCAGGCATGCGTATGTTGCTAGGTTGGGTACAGACCATCCAGAGGGAGAGATTTAACTTCAATTTTTTGGCTCTGAAAGTCACAACGCACAACGGACAAAGAGACGTCTTTTAATGTTTTGCTAATTCCGAGATAATCACTTTATAAATGCACCATCTGTGCCAATCGTTCAACGACGGAGAAAATGCCTTCTTAAGTTTTGATGGATTTTGATTGGTCGGAACAGGTACAGGCCACAGATCTGTGGTACAGGCTAGAGACTAGTACAGGCATTCTTCCAGCTCATAAAGTCATTATGAAAAACCTGTTTTTGCAACACAATTTTGGCTAAAAATAAAAAGTCCAGACCTAAAATGTAATTAGGCTACAATGAAAGCTCCCAAAAATGCCCCCTTATACCTAAAATACCTACCTTAACATCATTGTCTACTATACAATTTACATCAGTCCTCAAAATCACATTCTTTTCCTTCGACGTCAATATCACTCAAAGTGCTTTATCTATTATAAATATATAATTAATAATATAAAAATAATAAATATATCTATTATCTAAACAACCTACTAGTAGATCTAAAAGAGGCAATATTTTGAAGAAACTGACACCACAATCAGTCATCCAATCTGAGATGCATTTGTCGCATTGGGTCGTAAGGCGGGGCATCCAATTTACCGACAAACAGTGTCCTAGTCCGGCATCACATTGCTTCTCGGTTTCTGGGTATGAATTAATCGGCAAAAAACTTTTTTATTGGGAGAGTTCAGGGAAGAGAATCAAGAACCGAGAACTACTCTCAGAATAGGAAATTGTACTAACCGGTTGCCACTTCTCCTTATTTTTGAAGGTTCACTTCCGAGGTTTGAACTCAGAGGGAATCTAGGTCAAGTGGATAAGACAAAAGCAGCAATAGTTGCAAAATTTCAATGGAAATTGCGATTATACTCTTCATTTTTTATTCATGGCAAATTTTGGTGGGTCACTTACACAAATATATCTGGACGTGATATGGTGGTTAGTGCAGTTCCTAACCATGTTCCCGGTTGGATTCTTTTGCCTGACCTTTCTCCAAGAGAATTTTAGACGTTTATCACGCCCACACAAGAATAACACATCGGATATGGACTTTGACACTGACTATTTTTGCTTGGTTGGTGATTTTGCGAACTTTCTCACTGCTGCTGGGAATGGGATTCCTTACAGTTCAAGACGAAAGCTTATTCATTGTACTTGACTTGATATGACATCAAATCTAATCCATTACGTATTAGATTTGAGAGAACTGGCAATCCTTTGAATGTAGGGTTGATCAGGAATTTTGGTCGGAAAATTGTCCAAGTCTGACTTCAAGGATGATCCTGGATGATACTGGATGATGATACCCACATACTCCCTACCAATATTAGAGGGAAGCAAATTGAACAATGAAGGAGCCCGAGAAAGAAGAGATGTGGAATTCATTGTTCGAACTAGCCTGGATTCTCGAGGGCTTGAGGGTGCTCTCAAAACGTACGTTAAACCCCTAAGGTCACTACAATTGACCCTCAAACCTGGGTTGGGGCGAAGCTCATGAATGCTTTTAAAGACGCACAGTATCAAAATTTGGTACCTTTCGGTCTTCTCTGAACACGGTATGTCCCAACTTCTTTAACCTTTCCCAACACGAGAGCTCTCACTTTCAACTGGATATGCTCATAGAACTTTCCATCACTTTGGAGGACCACTCCTGAATCTGTCCTAGATGAGACCTGCCCACTATTTTTTCCTCCAGTGTCTACAAGTGGAGTATTCAAAGATGTTGACCCAAAGGTCATTGAACGGAATGAAATTACTCTAAGTATACCAAGAGTAGATTCTATGCCAGGTTAGTGGAATCTTGACCATTCCTTCTGCAAACTAATGTTATATCATCATTATGCGACATTAAACAGATACTGACGATCCTATTTAGTTTCTGAAGGAGGGCAATGAATATTATGAAAAGGAGAAGCCCTAAAATGGAGCCCTGTAGGACACCCGACTTGACTTGAAATATGCCACTAAGGGACTTTCCATCCTTAACTATTCGCTTCCTATTAGGAATGAAACTTCCTATCGAATCGAGAACCTTGCCTTGAATCCCAATGTCATTAAGCATATTCATCAAAAGGCTATGATCTACCGTATCAATTGCCTTGTCAAAATAAAGATACTTAGACATCAACTGACTCGTGACTTTTAACGGCCTCGTTCATTTGTTCTATTTGTTCAATAGCAGTGTTAAATACGTTCGGTACGCACTGTGATTATGATGAAGGACTTCATGGACTTCCAGAATTTCTATAAGTTTGAACTTCATGATCTTCTCATGTTCTCATGTATATCTTTAAATATTTTTATATTCTCTTTATATATTATACTTTTGCAATATTGGAAGGTAGAAAAATCGGCCCATAGTTACTGGGGAGCTACTTGTCTCCCCCTTTGAAAATTGGAACAACATGAGCTACCTTTTGTGAAGAGGGAAACTTGCCCTGATCCAAGATGCAACACATCAAGTACGAGAAAACAAGAGCATGAACCTGTCGACCAATCTCCTCTTTTTGTTTTCAAGTCGTTATTTTTAATGGAGGCCTTAATTCTGTCTTGAATAAGATTCAAACTTTCTCTGAGGGCTAACCATAACTACTGGATTCAAATGGTTCTGAAGCCTTTTCCCTAATTTACTACAACTCTTCTTGAGTAAAGTAACAGCTTCCCATACTTCGAAATTTTAAATTTTGGAATCTTTTGACCATGTGATGGTTGACGTCGCTGACCGACTGGGCCAGGCTCAAACCCTCGGAAATCATTCGATGACATCAAACAGCAGCACTTAAACCTAAAGAACGATTATAACGATACTTCAGTCCTTTCAATAACCTGCATGGTTCCTAAGGACCTGAAATACATCATATCACATTATGTTATGTTATTTAAAAGTCCCTATGGCTATGCTGAACATGAAACCAAATCAATTTCCATGAAACCTTCATTAATTGTACATAAATACATGCAAGCGTTCCAAAATGATCAGCCATCTATAAGGGTCTTGACTATGGAGTTGATGCTGCGCTTCATGAGCTACCGGTGAAAATAAGATAACATCGAAGCAGAGACGTGTTCTCCAACTGTCGACTCATCAGTTGAACAAGCAATAGATCTTGACCTGTCAACAAATCTGAGCTACCGAACGTATACACTTTAGCCAGAGGTGCTTCAAATAATGCATGACCACTTTGTTCTTCTGTCTTATTTTTCACCGTTTTCCTTATTTTACCCGAATCATACTCGATGATTCATCCCCATTCGCAGTCTGGCCCGAAAATGACTTCAATGGGGCTTCAAATACTTCGTGCGTTGACAAAGCAGAGCAAGGTTCTATTTCATTGTTTCAAAACCATCAATTGCTGAAACGGCCATTTTTGGAGAGCAACTCATTATTCTAAGCAACATCAATGAATAAGTCGTTGGAATTGAACGTCCATTATAGTTAAGACAAAAAAATGGTGATGTTTTTTTTTAGTGTTCAGTCTATTATCTCCATGGTTAGCCGATGCAGAAGCCTGAAAATGGCCCGAGTTGTCATGAGTGCACAGCAAATGGTTTGTTGCTATGCAATTTTAGGGGCTGTGCATTGTTTACAACTTGCCTTGGAGCAATAATTCTTTCTGAGAATGTTGGTCATCTATTATGATAGGTTAGGGTATCTGGAACTCGGTTTGAACCCCTCAAGAATCGAGGGAACTTGTGAGTCCACAAGGAAAACTCTACGATCACAGTGCAAAACCGATTCACCATCCATGAACTTTTCAATCATGAATGACGGCTGATTAGAGAGCAGATTTTCGAGTGATTCAAACCCACCGAATGGTGTTGTGTAATATTATGTAAGCAAAATCATCAACGCTCAATCAAGCAGGATTGAGATATCCAAGCCCGACAAATAAGGGTTATAATGATGTGGACGGGACATGAATTCGAGATATGCTTACACGTCTCCCCTTTCTGGCAACATCTGAAAACTCTCGCGCTCGTTTTGACATTTCCTTTAGCTCTATCAGGCACAAATACAGTACGTTCTTCAAGGTAAGGGCGGCTATGTGCGCAATGAGTTGCACTCATTCTCTATTCTCTCTCAAAGATCTATCTGTTTCCCTAGTCAAATGTTGGCCCAAATGTTGGCTTGTACTCACAGTGCCATTGCCAAGATTGAGATTTGAAATACAGAATTAGACGTCTTTCCGCAATTTATTGGACCAGCTGAAACCAGGCAATGATCCCTTGGAAAAGACTTTGAGCAATTGTCAATCATACAAACATGGTTCAACTCACACCCGCAGTCACGGCTTTCAACGGCTTAGATGGGCGGGTAAAATGGGTACAATCCAATTTTGAAAAATGTGGCTTGCGTTTGTTTCATGTGATCACAATAAATCGTATGCCAGCTAATTATGTAAATACTAGCATAAAAAATGGAGGTCTGTTGGTCTAGGTTAGCGGTTGTAGATCAAGACTTGATCTGCTATACCCGACGATCCGAGGGGCGTGGCTTGAAGAGTCTGCACATCAGAAGAGCATCGTAATGTGTTGTGAAACCAAATCAAGTGAGAGTCCCAAGGCATTATTCAAGGGGGAAAATTTACATAAGAAATGGCTCTAATTTTCCGGGTTTTTTTTGTATCTTTAATTTTAGAGCCTGTTCAAAAGAGCCATTTAGCTGAGTTTGTCTTCAAGATTTTTGGTGAGCCTGCCAGAGAGAAGTAACCAACAGACCATTCATCAACGGAAGGGCCCATTCTTCTCGAAAAATTGCTCTAACATACGATGAGGCCATTCAGGATGACTTATTGGCTTCCGTTTTCACAGAAAATAGCTCGCCGAGTTCAAAACTCGGTACAAACCAACATTCATTTCTAAATCTACGGCTTTCAATGACAGACCCGAACCATTACTCAAGATTGCATTCCCTTTGGCACTACAACAAGATAAATTAAGGCTTATGTTACAAATGTTCGAGTTAATCAACTTGAATTGTGATGAATGGCCTATAACTTGGTTTGGTTCCCGGCGATCCTTGTTCACGCCTTTTTTTAAAATCATTGCATTTTCTCAGCTGTTGTTTTGAGATTGAACGGTAGCTCTCCATCTACTTGCGCCAGGACTTCTCGTAGGTTAGTCCGATGTGTTCAATAACCTTATTTTCTGTCGAAAACTCTTTCATAATGCCTGATGAAAACCTGTCAGTCTCAGTCAGAGCAAGGCAGAGAGATCTTGCGACAGAGGCGACACCTTGGCGGCCATTGTGACATAACTATGGGTTTTCAAAAGAAACTGCATCGACTCTTTGAATATGAGGGATACATTAGGAGAAGACCTAGAGCGTTTCATTGGATAGTACACATATACGTAGTGTCTGTATTGGCATACACTATCTTGCACTTGGTTAAGGATTGATATTAATTCAACAGCCCATGGAGAAAGATGCTTTTAAGACATCAATTCGTTCGCTTACATTTTGAGGACTATGCTTGTAAAGTGAGCGAGACAGCATTTGAAGGAAACGTGGTCTCAAAGCAAGCTCGAGATGAATGTTTTTCGTAATCCCCCAAGTTTCCGTATAAGACAAGTGTTTTTAATTGTACCTCGTCGTAATTCATTGGGAGTCCCATTTTCAGCGCTGATCCGGTCGATCCCAAACCCTCAAAGTCCGCCTTAGTAGGAAACTGTGTTCTGTGTAAGCGAAAGAGGTTAGTGTCCAAAGTTCCAAACCCCTTTTCCATCAATTATTATTATTATTTTTTTCATTTATCTGTCCAATTTTTCAACATTCATCTTTGCTGCAGATTTTGGGCATTTCATTGAGCCTTCTAAACTCAGTCGTGGGTATGTAAAAAATGTGACTGGTGCACTATGAATGAAGTTGAGTACAACTATATTGTATAAGTAAAGTAGTTTATGGTCTAGAGAGTGCATTAATAAAGACCTATTTTGATTATTAAGTCATTGTTGTTGTTGAAGCGATTTCTCTTTTTTAACTGGAATGAAGGCAAAAAGATAGCAACAATTTCAAATAGGGTTTATTAGTTGACATATAGTATGAATTCAATCTTTATTTAATTAATGTTTTTTTTTATATTCTTTGGTAAGGGGTTGAAAGTTCGTTTTGTCAGGCCCCGAAAAAAAAACAAAATTGAACTATACGAGCTGTCGACTCAAAGTACGGTTGTCTATTGTCTTCACCAGGGACCAACTAGAATACAATCTGACTATTCAGGGGAAACACCAACATGTGTATCATAACCTGATGAGGCAGGAGCGTCGTTCGTTAACTCGTTGATGAGCTTCTTGCTCTCTAATTTGGAATGGAAATGAGAGCATTTGCGTCATTTGTAAGCTTTCGTTGGGAACGAACATACGTACGTACATTGCTGGGCGCGATAAGACTTCTTGGACTTTCTCCATTCACAATGCCAACCATCCGTGACCAAATCTGGCTCCCCCCCCCAAGAATGACAGCTGTCGATATTGAGTAAGCTGAAATGTGGAGCATCTTCGGAACAAACTGTCTTTGATGAGACAATGCACCTATCAATCTCCCAGACAATTCTTGAAGAAGAAGAGAAAAACGCCATTTTCAGAAGCGGGACGAATGCTTTCATTTGAAACCGTTTCAGACAGAGTCTCTCTCCCAAAAATCGGACTCACCGAGCTCACCGTAAAATCCGGACTGGAATGACCAAATCTGGTGTGGGGAAGAAGCATAATTGCATAAGAAATTGGACGCATGTTTATCACTGGCAATGGCATGAACAGATGGGTAGACGAGTTCATGCTTTGATGTTTGACTGTGTCCCTGATAATTTGACGCAACTTAAAAGCACATCTTTTATCTGTGACACTGGTCAGTTTTTGCTCGCTTCTAAAAATCATGCAGTCAGTAATGGAGTTTGTGGCCAAATCAAATGGCCAATACTAGAGTGCCATGTGTCAAAATCGCATGTTGTCCAACTGGCAAGACCTGAGAGCCAATCCAGCCAGATACCGCAATATGTTTGAATTGCGCCGGAACACATTAAGCTACTACCTATTCATATAGCATAAATTCATCATATCGAATATTCAGAATCAAGCTTCTTCACTTCTGCCAATCTTGTTTGATTAACCATCATCGGGCTAGGGGAGTTATTCTGTTCATGGCCTGGGAAAAAAAAACACATCTTTGTCAATTGATGGATGCAATAAACAAACAATTGGATAAATAGGGCGTTCCAGTTGTCAAAGTTGAAGGCGGTAACGCTTTGGAAATCTTGTCCGTTGACTTCCTAACCGAGACACGAGTTACGTTAATACGCTACAACTCCTCGTGATTTGTCTCCGCTATGTTGGAATATCAAGAATGTAGATTTGTTTGCATTTCGGGTGCTCAGTGTTCCGTGATGCTCTGAAGTACGTCGACATCACACAGGTTCACGTTGACCCAACAAACTCGAGTGGGGATCGCGAAATGAACTATTCAATGATTTCCCTCCTGTACGTTAGTAAAGGAAAGAGACAATGCGAACACTTACGTCCATCAGAGATAGCACAAGATCCACATGCTTCTTTAGCTGAGGTGGCCGCCACTCATATTTAAATCATCCGTAAGGGGGGGGGGCTTACTTTTGACGTCCCAGAGCGGTCAAGTGGTCTAAACGGCAGGTCCAGGTTCAGAAATGAAGCCTCTTGTGTTTTGGCTTCAGACACATTTGAAACATATTTTGGTTGTTAGAACAACAGGGTGCCAAGGTGTCCACGGCCATTTGCATTGTTTGGTTTCGAACAAAGCACTCACGTCACCCTGAATTTGGAATCTTATTTTGAGCATCACGCAACCTAGTGTGGTTAAAGTCAATCCTCAATGCATACAACGAATTGCAGGGTGACATTTCCCTACCTTGAATTGTAGTCTAAATTGAGTGGGGGAATACGCATGTTAGAGTGAGAAATACAATTCTTGCCACATGTTTTGATCTCAAAAAAGTCATTTCCTTTTTCAATGTGTCCTTAGCAGGTGCCAAACTCGGCAAGATGATATTGAAACGAGGACCCCCGTCCATGGCATTTGTTGCACTTTTTTGAACAACTCATTGCAGCACACTACGGAATGAATGATGACCATCCATCCTTTCTGCATAGGACAGGACTTTACTTAAAGTGTTCAAATTTTATCTGTAAAGAAGAGAAGCTGTGTCAACATTCCTGAGGAATCATGGCTTTGGTACAATCTCTGCTTGTGACTACTAAGTAATCGAGAATTTCCAGTCATGGCCGGGCAATCTAAGATGACATTAACAGGCTCCAAGTCCTCCAATTCCATGTACGTTCGTACGGACGGACGTACAGAACTCTAGTTTAGTACAGACACTGAACACCAAGTTCAGCAAGCAGCACATCAGTTCAATCCTCTGTTTCAGCTGGAATATCGTATTACCTCGAGAACGAGGAAAATCGGCACGATTTCTTCTATGGAGGCATTGCCAAAGCCGCATTAGGGAGGGAACTGGATCCAGTTGTGGGTTTTTATTGGATTCTGAGGGGGGGCAAAAAACAATAATCTTTTCGGTTCTCGGATCATTTTTTAAAGGCAATCCGTAAAGTTGAAGTGTGAATTTATGATCCCGGATCCAGTTCTGATTTTTATCTATCAAATTTCGTAGCCGCCAGCCGCCAACACCGGTTTACAAAGTTGGACCTTTCTGTCATTCGACCTAATATCGAGTTTCCACGGCTAACCAGCTCAGCTCAAGAATGATTCGTGTTTTGCTCGACATCGTTTGATAGGAGGAAAATCGCGCTTGTCAAGAAACTTCTTGCTTGAATAAGAACAAAAGTTTTCTTGGAAAAACAAAACACTATCATTCTGTCTAGATTTATGTTACGCCATTCACGGCTTGAGCCCAAGGGAACATTTCTAATTGCCAAGCCGAATTCATGCACGCATTCATGACACAATTCAACAGAAGGATGATGCCTCGTTTGAGAATCATTCAAAGCGCTCTCCCACCATTGCAAGACAATAAAAAATGGTTCTTGTACGACCAATTATGAATCAACTTTGTATGATAGAGAGCAAAAATCGTCCGTTCCTGTGAACCTGGGCGATCGAAGTACAAACGGAGAATTTTTTTCCTGTCAAAAACACCAACAAAGTCATCCGGGAAACTCATTCACTCTGACAAAGCAACAGGATGTCGTGGTGTTCAACGAATGTCACGGATGTTCCTTTTGAAAGGATGATGGAGCTTAAGTTCTACTCTAGATTGAAACTTTGATGGATCGATAAAATGGTGACTTGATCTTTCAACGGACAATGTGATGCGGATTGTCGTTAGATTGACACGAAAAACGCGGTGCCTGGGCTCTCTACGTGGGACAACAGACCGAATGCAAATGTACGAAAATATGGTTCAGTAGCTAGCGCATTTCGAATTCCCTCCAAACGACCAGAGGCCAAAATCATCAATGGGGAAGGAAGCCCCAAAGAAGACTCGAAAAAGCTAGCTGCGTCATTCGCTTAAACACTACTGAAGCCTCTCCAAAACGCCTCCTCCACTTTTAATCGATGTGGGTGGGAAGACTTTAGTCCTGGTAGACCCAGGTTAATCAGGGCAGAAAATGCAAAAATAACACGCGATTATTACAATTCATTCGTAACAGACTGTGAGTCGTTTACACATCAAGCACACTTCGTACAAATAGAGCCTCTAATACGTTCAGGCATTGATATATTCCTCTTTTTACACCTGATTTTACGCAAACAGAGAGCCAAAAAATCTGACACGGACTCTGTAGGGTAATGCCTTTAGGAAAATTGGATTAATCTTACGGCTCACGTTACTGACATGAACGATATAAACATGGCTTATTTTTTCTAAATTTATTGATTATTCTTTTATCTTCAATAAATGTCATTGCAAAATTATTTGCAAGATGATCCCAATGTTCACCCACAGATAGTCTTGCAAATCCGACCATTCATCCCAATAATGTGTTGAGTAGTCCTTGCGCGCAATTTACCCAAGGGGCTTCGGCCCAGTGGGCCAACATGACCTCATACTTTGAATCGTTCAGATTGGCCAACTGCGATTTTGTTTTCGCTCATTTCGTTCTGCGTACGATTGATTGGCCATCACGTCAGAGGGCTTTACTGTGTATTCTTTATCTAGCATGGATGCTCCGGGATGAGCAGATTAGTTTTCCCCTTCAATCTCAGATTTGGGGTCGGTTGTAGGCACCGGAGGAGGGTATTCATGTTTTATTAGAGAATCCAAGCCTATTCAAGTAAGAGCTCTAGGGAGAGAAGCGTCAACCCCACCAAACCCCTGGGAATTTAGCAAAAGTGAGAATCCATTCATTCGTCAACAAGTGTAATGGATCCAATGTGCTTTTATTGCCACTTTTCTTTTTGTTTTTATAATCATTTGTATCCACAATAACCCATACTCCAATGATACACCACAAAGTGTCCAAGAGTGGTTTTTACAATAAACAATAAACAATCGTTGGCTTATTCTCCAAGATTCAAATGACTTGTTTTGAATTCTCAGAGACATTAGTACTTCACTCGAATTCTGAGATGTTTGCTAATTTCTCTTTCAAGCATCTCTTCACTGAGGTCAAATTTATGCATGGATATTCTAGTATTGCTCTTGCCCTGTTTTATGAAAGATGCTGTGACGATCAAAGTCAGGCCATTATTGGCGCCGAGAACTTTTGTGATGAGATTCCGCGCCGTCAAAAGTCCAACCGCATGTTAGCTGCCCAAATTTGGAATTCTAACAATTCATTCTCTAGCTGAATTCGGTTTGTTACGAGAATCGAGGATATCATGAAGTCTGGACGTGTACTGAAAAAATTTCCCCGATTGTCTTCCTACATTTAACATTTCCTCGTTTGGTCCAACTCGTTTCATGACCCTTCCCCCTCATAACGACATTTGTTTATGTCTGTTAATCAAAGAGAGTCTTGAACATTTGAACTCTCTGAGTGGCTTTATCTTATGATTTTGAGCGTACAGTTTTTAACGTGTAAAGAGCAAAGGGTAAGTCATTCATTGCATAAAAGATTGGGGCAAGAAATGAGTTTGGTAAGCTAATCAGTAGTGTTCTCATACTTACGATTATGACATTTATTTGAATCCTGGGCCCTTAATTGAGTCTTTTTGCATCCTGAACCTCTATTTGCATCATTTGCATCATTGGTCCGTTTTTCACATTTTTATGCATTTTAGGGTTCTTTTAGCTGATTTTGTTTAGGAAGAGAATTTGTATTTCACGATTTTAATGAGAAATTGGCACCCCTGATGTATCTCTGCACTTGAGAATTCAGGGTCCCACCTCCCATCTCTTTCCTATGACACATAGACGATTGTACAACATTCTGGAAACGTTGAATGAGGATATTTTATCAAACAAAACCCCATAAACATGGTATAAAAACTGGCAATGTCTTGGGGAAGACTTGAATTTTCCTTCTAGGCTGTGATTCCAGTACCTATCCCGGACACCCTGACACCAGCCATCCAAACTTGAAGTGTCTCTACGGGCGTTTGATTACTTAAGGGGCGGGGGGGACGGACAATTCAAAGCTGTTGTATTGACTAGGGCTCTCTAGTAAGACATTTTTACTAGAGAGCCTTAGTATTGACAACATTTGTGATTGTTATAAAAGTTTAGTCTTGGATTAGTGTTCAGATGCTGATCCACTGGAATCAGAGCATACTGCTCTTAGAATTGATGTGTCCATCTTAACAACTTGCTTAAAATACCTTGGTATGCCATGACAATATAAAGCATCTTTGAAATTTATTTGCATCCTTATTTGCATCCTGGGCTTGGTTTTTTTTTTGCATCTTTATTTTCATCTTGAGGTCCTTTTTCATGCATAATTTCGAGAGCCTTACTAATCAGGCAGCGCTGCAATCGCTGCGAATTCAACCAAGTTCAAGGATTGATCAGTCTCTCCATAGTTACGTAGTGAAATTGTCTGCCATATGAAGATCTACCGAAAATGAGTCCCAAATCCAAATATGTGCCGAATAGAAAATTGTGCTATCCATGTGAGAAAAATAACCTAAGGGCGGAAAGTAAAACATTACAAGACACTCTTGTGTACGGGAAAAGAAGTCTCGAGCACAAAACATGGAGACACTATGGAAAAGTATAAATTATCTAAGCTACAAAAATATCACGGATAATTCCCCAAAAAGAGGTGTTTTATATTGGAAAGTGTTGTTTTGGGGTTCTCATCCAGCATTGGCGAGGTCCCTCAGTCACTGCCATGATGTCAACTGATATATACATATATGTACCAAGTGCTTCTTCGTCTTTAAGAATTAGAGTGAGCGTGTGCGGACTCAATGAAACGGGAGGGGGGGCGGGTTAAGGATGTGAGAAAAATGCTGTATCATGTTACCCCCAATTAGACTCACTTTGCATCAGATTTATGGAATGAGTCTGATGCTCAATGAGGCGTGTGATGAACGTGAAGGGACCCCTCATAAAGACTTAATGGGGAAATGATTCCGATGCGTACGAGATGTAAATTCCACACCACTTTTCCGGGTCTTACGTAACAAGGAGGCATGCAAACCCTGAACCCTAAAATGAGACAGTATGTATATAAAATTGAACAGATTGTAAAAACTATTGTGATCCAATAGAAAAAGAATCTCGCAATAAAGACTTTTTTTTTTAAATACACGTGGTCCAATGAATTCTCGCACGATCCGCACATGATGGTTTTGACGTCTCGTCGCTGAAAGAGCATTTGGGGATTTATTATCCTCCTTCCAGTTGCCAGCAACTCTGAGAGAAGACAAAGTGATAAAATCCCGCGTTCCTTTTAAACTTCCAAATGACGTATGGGCCACTTTATTTGCGGAGAAACCCGAACGAGATCATAAAAGATTTAATGTTAGTGACTCCAGCCTTACTATCGAGTTCCTAAAGCACTTATGAAAATGAGGCAAAAAACGGGGTTCCAAAAGAAACGAGCCATAAAAAATCTTATTCAGAGAGAAGAAACCATCGATCAGAATGGAGAAACCGTTGAAGAACTTCGACTGGAAAGATCCATCCAGCATTTGTAACGTCTTGCCACAAGTCATCTTCTCCTTTCCTTGATTTGCATGATCACACCTGCCTGAGTTTGGGTTTATCCACTAAAATCTTAAACTCATTTTTTTTCTCTCGGGATGCATAAATGGCTTTTATGCGAGCTAACCATGGACTGTCAAAGATGCAGTCAATAACTTTGAGCTTTGACTAAGTCGAGAGGAAAAAGAATCAACAAGAGCTATGTTTTTGGCCCAATGCAAGCATGTGGTCGAGCTTTTGATGTTCAAAACCTGGATGCAATAAGTTAGAATGAGCGTCTTCTGAAGGACGTGAAGGAGCACATTTGCCTTCTGATTTGATGGTGATTCTCCTCCAAGTGTTCATGTAATTTGCGTGACAACCCTTAAGTCAAAAGAGGCATCTTTTCTGTAGTATTGCCATCCAAATGGTTTCTCAATTGTGTGCATACACTTCTAAGAACTGTTGTCAAGCGTTGGCCAGGAGGACCACTGGCGCAAAACATAGAACCGTAGTAGAACCACAGACCAATATTTGACCACCTAGCGTAGGGATGGGCACATGAAAGACATAAACATACGCTCGTTCCTAATATAGGCAGGCTGGAACCTATATTTTTCAACGATTTTTTTTGCCCTGTGGACAAGCTATTTTTCTCAAACAAAGTTTCTCGATTGGGTGAATTTTCCTGCCCTGAATATATTGGTCACATCTATTCGTAACTTGAACTTTATTCACTTTTCAGAATGATGTCAACCCAAAAAATAGTCCGATACACTCAGATAACTATTGCATCCACGTCATGCATCAAATAATGAGTCATAATATCCGCTAAAACTAATCTAGGGTTGGTAAATTGCCTAATCATAATTGATGAAATTTTGTCAATGTGAGACAGAGATGATAAAAGCTCTAGGGAAAGAAGCACCGTTCTTGCCAGGCCAGCGAAATTTGTTTTGAACAGATTTGGGTAGTCCGGTAGTAGGAGGGTGTCCGGCCAATCCACTTCTATTGTAGTGATTGGTTTGAACTAAAGCAATCAGACAAACCGGTTTGTTTTCAAAATCACGTAGCTAAATGTGCTTTGACTTTCACACACCCTAGGCTCACCGGTAAAAGTAAAAAAAAATACACATCAATGTCACCACTCTATCTAGAGCTCTACACGGGCGCATCTGAGTTAAATTCCCATAATTCCGTTTCTTTTAACATGGCCCAGCATGGCCTAAAGTGATAGTGCATTTAATCGGGACTTAGTTTTTCATGAAGACAAATGTTCGAAATTAGATCCTGTTAAATAGGAACAGTCAGCGACTGAAGTGAAAACCATACTTGGCATGGAATTGAAGTGACTTTAAGTATGGCTCATTGAAGTATACAGGCTCTTTTGAAGGTATGCTCTAGACATTTTAGGAAACGTTTTGAAATAAACCCTTTGACAAAAGTGAGAAAAGGCCTCCCCATTTCAAAACCATCCCTGTATCAGGCCACCTCAAACTCGCTCGCCCGTGAAGATAGACATGATGATTGTTCTTAATTACGGGTTGTATCGATGTGTATCGCTGTCATGTCTCTTTACTCGGAAATCACCACAAGCATGATGAATGACCCTCTTTTTGGACAGACAGACACCGATCAAACGACCCACAAACTTGCTCACATTGAAAGAGAAGTTCTTCCGAATCAAACTCAACTTTGGATTCGCAGGAAATCATGAACTCATGCGCCACAAACAAACCGCTAAGAATCCGGCTGGCAACAAGCTTGGAAGACACATCGGTCATCGCCATATCGCTCTAAGGCGTGAACCCATTTGTTCCCTTAATTTCCCCGGGATAAGTCTGGTCAGAGGCTTAAGTGTGCTTTGCTATGATCCACTTGAACGACATCAATCCAACCTCAATTTGGCCAACGAGGTGTTCGAAAGTAAACATCATGGCATTTCCTATTCACATTCATTCTGACTAGGGAGTGTAATCGAGTCTAGAAAATTTGACCCGAGTCAAACGAGTCCTTTCGACGTTCAAATAACGAATCCAATTCGAGTTCTAGGAGTCCCATTTCTCGACTTATAGGATTTTCGTTTATTGTCAAGGTGAAGGTTCCACGTGTACGTGCTAGGGATGGTGATCTTGATAAATTAAAAAAAAGAGCGATTTGATAGCACCATTGAGCTATTTCTATGAAAACGGATCAAACATGAGAAACCTAAATTGGTAACAATTTTTAATGCAGTTTTTAAGTTCATTTTGTGTCAAGCTATTCTGGGCTCGATCGAGTCCCTGAAATTGATTCGAGTCGTTCATAATCTCTCACAACTCGAGAATTCACCCAAGTCATAACAGTCCCGAGTTTTATGAGTCATTCCGACGACTCTTCACATCCCTAGTTTCTGACCTGTGGCTATGATTTGGGGGAATTTTCCACGGGTTCTGGGAAATTTGTGAAACGACCTAGGACGCCATAAATCATCCTCAAGTCTGGCTTTCGAAAGAAATCTCTGGACCGGAGACAGCCTCAAGAATCTGGCGGTTCCAGGAAATTATTCTCTTCGTCTTCGTTGAACGGCATTATGGCATTGGGAATTGGGCATTGGGCATTTGCTCAATGATTGATGGATCAAGTAACTATGCGCATTACCTACCATAAGTTCTGCAGATGTATTTTGGCGATTGGAAAATCTCTCTCTCTTTTCAATGGTACGATCATGTGTCTGGGAATTTCGTCTGACAAGCCAACGTTAAGTTGTCTCTGTGGCTCTTTTCCGTTTTCCTTGTCTGTCCATTTGCCGGACGATGATTTTGATTTATTTTGCCATGAATATCTCTCTCCTCAATTTGCTTGGCTACTGCATTTGATTTCTTGATAACCCATAAGTCAGGTGATAACAATAATATGATCGCCCTAAATTGGTGATTTCCTGGGTTTAATGAGTACTTTTGAGCAACAAGAGCAATTATATTGTTGAGCGAACATTTTCATGGATCGAAGTGAAGGGTTAGTCTTGAAAGAAATATGAGCTGGGTTTTTTTTCCTATTCGATTGAAACTTAAGTTTCCATTTTCTGTGGAATAATTCACCCATGGGTATGATGATGCTTGATGTACCCAATGCATTTCATTTTGTAATCCCGAGCTTCACCTTTGTTGCTTTTACCATATTGTCATTGCAGATCATTTTTTAATCACGATAAAAGCCGATCATTGAAAAGTCGACTTGAATGAATGAAAAGAATGGATGATGGCATGGTGATTTCAAAAATTAGATCCCTTCAAACGTGGCTAGATTTGACTACCCAAAGACAAGGGTCAAAAGAAAGTCTTTGGTCGCTTGCATTCAAAAAAAGATGTTCCATTAGATCCAAGCTAGGGTGACGTGATGCACGAAGTTCGAAATCAATGCAGCAGATTTTGAAGTTGAAGCTAAAGTTTAATCCACTTTGGGTTTGGTTCTGTATACAATACAGTAGTTGTCGAGGGAAAAACTGCATTGTCTTGCTTCATTAGTCTTAAGGTTGCCTGATTCTTCAATGGAGACATTGATTCTAGAGAACCTCTTGGTTTGAAAGGCCCTTGACAATGGCATACAATGTATGAATCTTGCTGCATCGCTTTGTCATTTACATACATGAGCTGCATCACCTTGAAAATGCTTTCAAACACATTGCTCGTTGATTAGGAACATTGACACATTTCCAGTTAACTTATAAGTGATGGGATCAAATATCTTTTCAAAATATAAGTTGACCATAAAACTTGAAAAGTGTGAGTTGAGCACAATTTAAAAAGTTCGGTTGGAGGCAAGAAGCAACCCTAGTTTGACATGAGAAAAATCAGGCTTACATCTTGATATGAACATGTACATAAATTGGTCACCCTAGGTTGCAACCTCTGTCTGATTTGTCTGATCCCTTTGTCTGATCCCATAAGTGTTGACTCAACCTTATCTAAAAACGTGGGTTAACTGAGCTAATTTATTGCTTTTGCCGTGAGTGTTTGTCTAACTAGCATGTCTAAAATCGGCTAACTAACGCAGGATGATAAGGAGAGAGGACCACAAATTGCACTAACGCCACCTGGCGGAACAATCCCAAGCCCAAGTTTGAATTCACACTTCGTAGTTCAATTCACTTCGCCCCTTTCATTCCCGATTATGAAAGAGGACTTGAATTTCACGAACTGGCCGTGTCGCGTGAAGTGGACAATTTTCCGCCAACTGGTCCCTCTTGGTTTTAAACACTCCATGAATGCATTTGAAATGCATCATCCATCTCCTTCAGGGGGATTGAAATGAGAAAACGTTTCCTACTATACTGCTCGTTCTCATCTGAGAAAAAGCACAGTCTCGCACAAGCGATGGGTTTTTTTATCCACCTTCCCTATGACAACATGGGCATTCTCTTCCAATGGTTCAACTTACGGGATTGACAAAGCCGATCAAAGCAAGAAATGTCTCACTCTCTTGGTCTCTTAGTGATGAGGGGATGCTTCACACAAATGTTTGACGCCAACTTGATCATCCCACCAACGTTTTTGTTTACCATCATCTCAACGTGTTTCCAACCCCAAAGACACGAACGAGGCGCTTTTTATGGTCGATATCTGTGATCACGGATGGTGGTGATGGCGATCAAGGGATTCTGGAGGTTAAGTGTAGCTTGGAGGCAAATAGGCCTTCATGTCTCTAAACGCCACGGACCCCGAAGCTCATCCAGCGACATGCGGAGAGAGGCTATTGCTATGGCGTCTTCAGTGGATCCTCAGGTCCAGTGTTCAAGAAGTCCACACTTAAAATTTCAGGTAGCAACAGTGCAGTTTCATTGCTTCTTGTCAGTTTAAAATTGGCCCAGTGTGTTGCTGTTGTTGTTTTTGTGGTTGCTTTTGTTGTTTCTACTGTATTTTTGGGATGGGCCATTATTGCTGGCACCCGATTCCAATTGCTTCGGTTGTCATTTAGAATTTAAAAGGGTCTAAAATATCAGAAATCCCTCGCGTTTGTGGATGAGTATGCAATACCTGGAAGCCAATAAGCTGATGAACTCATTGTTTCCAAGCAGAAGTGATCCAGACATTCTCGTCAACAAAACAATCTCGGACACATCCAGCATCATCCATATCCCAATGTCCATTGGCCAATCAAAAGGCTCACTCTCAGGAATCTAAATTTGACCACTGGCGTAGAATCAACGCCTTACGCGAGGGATCCTGACCAGAATTTAGCGCCTCCTTAGGAGAGTCTCAAGTTGTGAATCTCTCAGACAGCTTGTCGCCCAGAGATCTGGCGTGGAAAACGAGAGAAAGAGAGAGAGAGAGAGAGCTAACAATGATCGTGCCTCCTCAAGAGAGTGCATTCATAAAAAAGTTTCCTGTTGCAAAAATGGCAGAGTTTCCTCCTGTATGTGCTTGTAATTGGCCTGCAGCTCAGGGGGGCAACTGGGGTTTCAAGCAATGCACCTTGGCCAACGTCATCTAGCATCTCTTGGATGCCGACCGATGTATTAGTTCGGTTGTCAGGTACGATAAAAAAACGTTTGCCTCCTCCTCCTTCACGCGATGAAGGATTGAACTATCAGACGGATGATGATGAGGATGATGATGCTTCCAAAAACCGAACCCATGGACAGAAGTTGAGGGTTGTGGTGGTATTGGAGCAAAGCAACGAGTGACGCAATGGGTCGAAGTACATTCCCATACATCGCAAGACTCTCTAGGTCAAATGATCAAACTGGTATTTTTCAAGTACTATCGCGTCCGATGCATACATGGTAGTTTGTTTGTACACATGGGTTCGTGGATCAACGCAATTGAGTCAACTTGTAGAGCTAATTCTTTATTGAGGAGGCTTTTTGTGGAGCCAAATTTCCCACGTCTTGGCGCTGTTGTTTCTCCACCGACGGTCCGACCGGCGAATGGCGGCGCAACGAAGGGTTTGACAGATCGTCTCCGCGCTTCTCGAAAAATCTTCGAGCAATGCTGCGAGGAATCTGTTGTAACCTGCTTTGGAGATGGCATCATGTCTTCATATGTCTAAAACCAGGGATGCCAAGACTCGAGATCGGGTGTCTACTACTTCCCTTGGTACAATCAGGATGATTTCAAGCCATCCTTCAGCGATCTCCTTTCTAGTGTTGGGGGGGCTGAAAATAGAAGCCCCCCAGGGTGTTGAGCCCAGGTGGCAACCCTGTGTGCGAGGAGTTGCTCTTTAAGCGGGCCACTTGCACCAGAAAAGCTATAAGAATTCCTCGGAAGAGACTTTTCAATCCAGAAACACGTGAACATTTGCCGTGAAAACACACTTCCTCCTCTCGACTGCTTCCCCTTACACACTCACTCACCCACTCACTCATCCCTCGACTCATTCTTCGCTCACTGATTCACGAATCAGGCAGACACCGATCGACTGCTGATCCAGACAGACGGAGAGAGAAAGAGAGAGAGAGAGAGAGAGAGTCCTCCTCATTTGATCGCGACAAGAGCTCGTTCAACTTTTAAGTGCGTCTTAATTTTCTCTGACCCAGGGATGCATCAACCCACAAAGCTCCTGATCCTTGGCCTTCTGGGCTTGATCTTCATCTCCACCATGGTGCACGCTTATCCCCGGACACGCACCTCCAAGGTACGTACGGGGTCCCCCCAACCCCCATGATTGGTACTACACTGGACTTGAGATAATCGACAGGATTGGGAGTACCGTTGGAGGCCAGATCAATGAACTTTTTCGGGGTCAGATTTGACGAGGATTGGTTGCATCGCCTTCACCTTGAAAGAGAAATCTCCCTCAGGCCAATTCTTCGATAGGATTCTAGCTCTTTCCTTGGACATTGGACATTGACCTCCTCCTCCTCCTCCTCCTCTGCCTCGTTCTTGTTGGTAGTAAATCAGAGAGACACACACACATACTCACTCACTCAGTCAGTCACTCAGTCAGTTAACCACTAGAGTTTCACATAGGAAAAGAGGCAACTAGCAGGAGACACTATGGTTCGATTTGAAAATCACACCATCATGACTCACAATTTCAAGAGGCCCTCTCACGAGTCATTATTCAGGCTTGACGTCCTCGCTGCAATGGAGTGTGCGTAACCTAACTCTGAGGTGGTGTATTGTGCAGGAGGGGGATTCCCGGGGAGGATGGCGTATACTGACTGTGTACACGTTGCGGCCTGGAATTGGATTGGAATTTAATCTTTCTTTCTTGTGGGAGGATAGACATGTATGTAGTCCAGTCGCAATGGCATGGGAGCACAAATTCTTGTCTTGAATTTTATTGCTTCGAATAGAATGCGTGGCGCTGGCTTCTACCAGGGCAGGGGATGAAGACAGTTCCAGATGGAATTTGTACCTTTCGGAATGCTCGAGCACATCGAATGTTTAACACCACTCTAATAGATCGTATTTATTTTCTCATTTAGTATGACCGTCAAGCCAGTGGACGCTTGGCAAACATCATCCGGAATGAGAAACCCGCTTGCGAGCGGAATGTACCCTGTGGGTGGGCTCTATATCATACCCGATCATCCAGTGCACTCCGACCCATTTATGAATACACCAAAAACACTTAGTAAGTAATTATACTTAAACTGATTTGCTATTTGGACACACACCCTAGCATTGATGTATTTGAGCTCTCCTTCACACCAAAGAGGTTCTGTACAGTTCAGGCAAAAGACATTAAAAAGCCTCTTGGGGAAAACTGATTGATTGTAAGATGAACTCAATCCCAACCCTGCTTACTCATCGGGCTTGAAAGGAGAGACAAGATGATGCCAATTGAAAACAATCAAAGCAAGTGCTTAATGAAATCTCTCAAATATTGTCTTCAAAGGTTTCAAACAGAATCAAAAACAAACGTCTTGTAGCCCTTCTAATGTGAAATAGCACAGTTATTTTGACCCAAAGACTAGCGAAGTAATCAAACACTTTTGGCAAAGGACTCTTCTATGACAAGAGCATATGCCTTTTGGTATCGCTCAAGGGTTCTACTCACTCAACTCAGAGATATCTTGGTTCAAGCAAGACAAGCTCCTTGGCACAACAAATATGCAAGCATGTTCTCCACATCTTGATCAAGTTTTTTTCCGGACCACAAGAACACCTTATTTGACGGCGACATTGCCTCTTGTAAATGGTTGTATGGAGACGTTTAGGCAAGCTCTGGCAGGTTCCTTTGTGTGTTGGTACCAGTGTCAGCGATGCAGGTTTGGAGCTTCAAACATGTTTTTGAGAAGCTGACCCTTCTGTCGCATTCCTATATGAAGAAAGGTCAGCTTCTTTAAGACCACTTCGAAACGCCAATCTTGCATCACTGGCATTGGCAAGCAAATTTGTTTGCTGGTACTAGCGCTTGCCTAAATGCCTAAATAGCGCAGAACTAGGATGAAAAGGCAAATTGATCAGAGCATAAAAAGAACAAAAATGTTCCACGGAACAAAAGAAACGGGCATTGGAAATAAAACAAAATCCAAAGGCTTTTCCGAACCCATCTTCCGCGGGGGTATTGTGGTATTGCAACAAAGTAGGAGGTATTAAAAATGCCCTCATCATCAAGTAAGTGTCAGTGTAAAAGTGTAAGTGGTCCTCCTTCCCCCCCCCCCACTCAAAGTACAGGGATCGACTTGAGGCGAGTCAAAAAGAAGGGAGAACTGCAATTTCAGGCATGCATGCATACGCCGCCCCATGAGTCACAGTCCCTTTTGTTCTTGAAACCATGGTGATAATACCGAATAGGTTGATCATATTTGCCTTCTTTTTCAGCTGCCATTGTAATCTGAGCAGTAAGTGTGTCTACAAAGAGAACCGATCGGAAATGAGGGCATTCGTCTTCTACTGTCGTGAGGACGACAACAACGAGATGTACCAATTTCCGGACCACACCACGTAAAGTGAAATACTGACCAACCCAAAAAAACAAGACGATCAAATTAATTTACTCAAGTTGAGTTGCCCTTGTAATCATCCCCTTGTTAATCCTTAACCCTTCCCCCATGCCTTCTTTTGAGTCAGTATTAAAACGAAGACCTTGAGCACACAAAACACTCACACATTCACCAACACAGGCACGCCTCTATACTTAGATGAGCACTTGCGATTTGATCGCCAGTCAACAAACAACCCATCATCATCCATGAAACGATGGTTGGACATGGCTTGGATGCCGAACTAGCCATCATCATCATCATCATCATAGTCATCACCACCAGCACCATCAACACCAGCTCCACCAGCACCAACACTAACACCGAAACTAAAACCAACATCATCATCATCCCCGCGAGAACGAAAATTGGCAATATGATATTTTTTTTTTTGGATTCAAAATTGTTCGCCCATTCTTGAAAACAAAGTAACGGAACGCGGACGAAATCTTCTCCTCCCCAATCTGTCCCTTCCTCCCCAATCTGTCCCCCAAAGTTAACCACGCCGCTTCAAGTGGTTGAATTGGAACCACTCAATATCGTACCTGAGTTAATTTTTTCTCGACCATATCTATATCTATATATATCTATACATATATTTGACGGCTAAATAAAGATGAACGAGAAGAATTGTTACAAACATAAGTTTCCATTGCATCCAACAACAACAACAAAACAACAACAAGAACGCAACAATGACGACGGAACATTTCTTCACTCTTGACCATGGAGAATGATGATGAAAATAAAGCTTCTATTGTTCTTTGGCTTGTTTTCCACGCGTTCATCTTTTTTTTGTTTTAATTATATTTAGGAGAAGGAAGGAAGCTGACCATTTTCCTCTTTCACATCCTTGTCCGGTTTCAAAACATAGTTTGCACCTTGTACATACAGAGCTTCCAGGTCATGGGAAATTAATCTCTCTAATGCACACAAGGATATATATCAAAAGGATAACTAGATTAACCTGGGTTTGACACGACTCAAATTATGGCACTGTGGGAAAAGCAGAAAGTTGTTACATTGCAATTTTTCAGACATCGACTTGCAATTCTTTTTTTTGCATTTTTTTGTTTTTCAGTTGCGCATTATTGGGTCGCGTTTGTCATGGTTTCAGGGCGATGACGAGAGTATTGCTTTTTAGCATTCGTCAGAGCTACAGGAACTGAATTGTAGAATTGGCATACAAACAGCACTAGAACAAGCCCCCAAAAAGGTGACTGCATCCCGACCAAAATGAAGCACTTAGTGAGATGTCAGTTATGGTGCATTTACATGAGATATATTTGGACACATCATTTGATGAACTATTTCGAAAATGTTAGACATCTGAAAAAGTGGTCTTTTCTCAAGGAACAAGCTAATGGCACCCACGTACATACTGAAAGAGGGACTTATAATGTGCTGATGGTGTATAACCGGCTTTGCTAACCCGGCGAAGCTCAACCCTTCGACCGTAGATCCCTCTCATAAAAACAAGATCCAATTTCAGATCGTTGGCGTCAAAACTGGAGGAAAATCTCAAGCTCTCTCTACCTCTGTACGTACAATTGCTGAATTCCGTATTCTCTTTCAGATGAATTGAACGCCGCATTAATAACCGGAAAGAAAATGAGTATTTTTCCTTATGTAGACCGCAGCAACTCGAGTTCTGCTCCCAAAGAGAAATCTAGCTATCCCAAAATGGGTGGAGCCCTCCCACAAGTCAGCCCTTCATGTTGGTTGAGGAATAAGGAGAGGTAGTGCTTTGTCATCCATCCCTTGGGGCATTCCTGACTTTTGGTTGTTCTAATGTTTCCTCAGAAAAGGTCTGATTCAGAACATGGAACAAGAAACAGTGGCCTAGAAGAGTGAGTTGATCCAATGGGAACATGGTGTCTTGTCAAAAGAACGAAACTGAGGTAAGAGAAAGCGCTTTATTCCAACGTCGTATGTATGTATGTTTGTTTGTACGTACGTAGTGAGTTCGGGCCCAACCGCTTTCAAGTAGTACGTGACCAATCAAACAAATATAACGGCCTTCAAGGCCAAGGAGAAAGGGATAAACAATGTACTGCCAACAAAAGCTTTGTTCCCCTCATTTGCGCCTTTCCATTCCTTCATTCATGACAAAAACAAGCATCCAAAGTGAATGGGTTCCTCTGAAACGGACAGGCCTCAATTAACAACCTTGTTCCATTCCTCATGAGTTCCAAGCGAAAACGCTTGTTTGGACAATCATTGCTCCCAATGCTTATTCCGTTTTCACGAGTCATCCTCCTACTATTATATAACCCCCGGACTAACACATTTCCATAACAAACAACTTCTACTGTATAGTCAATTGGGCCAAGGAGTGCAGACTTGCTCGTTCAGATTTGTGAGCCCTATTTGCGCGCTTGTTTCTCGTTGAACGATGTTGGTCACATACATAATAATTAAAGAATGCCCACATTTGTTAATCGTACTGTTAAAGTTTCACCAATAGATGGCGCTTTAAAAAGGGGCAGGCAATCAGTAGCAAAAATATAGAGCATAAGCGGTTTTGATTTCGTGTCCACTTTGATACTTGGTCCTTTGAATTTGCCGATCATTTGATTTTGAGCCAACTGGAGCCTGCTTATGAACTAACGGAGTTTTGAGTGTCTTTTTTAACCTGGTCAGCCACAAGGTGAGGTCGAAAATTGGGAATTGGATTTGTTTGACCCGAGACACCATTAGTAGAAATATTGTAAATAGAAGATGATGGTAACAGGGCCACTTACAATTGTTGGCTAGTTCATAGTAAGATGGTGATGTGACCTTTCATAAATGCAAAGAGCGCCATCTAGCCCGTTAAGAATTTGCAACCTGCTTCATAGGGAAATTGTTGAGCTCCTTTCAGAGATTCTGAGAGCAGGGGCAAATTATATTGGAAGAGACCTACTGTCAAACTGTAGGCAAAAATTTGGTGTCTTTAGTTAGAGTTAAGGAATGACAAAGTAGAAAGCACTCATTTGAGTGGGTTGCGATAGCTCAAGTTTTGTTTTGTGAGAGATTGGCCGAATCAAAAGCTTTTTGAACTAACATCTTAAGCTGGATTTCGTTGATCAGCTTACCCCTCTCGTCTCACCATTGAGACGACTGCCACAGTGGTTCAAAAGCCTTTTTGAAGTACAACAGAAATACCCCAACAAATCTTGTTAACTTTTAGCCATATGAGCGTCCAAATTTGAGCCAGAATTCAATAAATCAATCACGTCAAAATTACTTCGTATTGATTTTTGCAAGGAAGAAGATTGTTAGAGGGATATGCACATTTCTCTCAATACTTGAAAAGGTTTTTTGACCACCGTGGTGAGACGTGTGAGACGAGAGGAGGGAGACGACTGTGTCCAAAATCCAGCTTTAGTCATTTGCCAAGATTTCTAGAAAAAAAGTTCACTTTATTCCCAATAAGCAATTGGTCGGAAGTGGCCTTATTTCTCCGTGTTGATTAACACTGAGCTTCACTTATGTACGTATGTATGTTTGGTTGCATGCACGTTTCAGTCTGGAACTGGGGAGATGTCTGAAGACGCTCTAAATATGAAGTATGTGGTTCAGAATGTCCTCACCAACACGGATCGCTTTTTGGAAGACCATTCTCTCGGGCTCCTTTCGAGTTTGGCATGTCATCCTCATCATCTCCGTCACCTTCATGATTGCAAGTCAGTACCACAACCATCTCAAAGTACACGGCATGGACAACGGACACAATTCGTATAGGGCTTGTCAAGTGATCGCGTTCTTGAACAACTGACGTTATTCCATGGAGTAACATCCAAGACAACATCCCAGCTAAACCGCACTGTGCATCCTTGAAATTTGACATTTATTCCATTTTACCTGCCTGCCTAAGCAAATCGCATACTGGTATTAAGCCAATTTGATATTGTGCGAGTTGACTGTGATGTTTGTATTAGTTCTCCCTCTCCAAAATGCACAAAGTCAGGGTGCCGGACCACATTTTTCCTTGAATGTCCTTCTCTTGACATGCCCTATACACATGCCCGTAGGCACATGTACTTGATGTAGGTATTGATTCATGGTTCTATTTTCAGTTTGTACCATCTCCTGCTTTGTTCGAGTCCGTATTCCCAGGACGAAGACTGAGATCGAAGCCAACGCAAACGACGGGCTTCCTCACAGGACTTTAGACTAAAGCTCAAGGAGCTCAAAGCCGCCGACCTCGATGAGATGGATTATCGAAGAGGTACGAACGAATGCACTTCAACTGCTCGCTCATTCATGACTCATGAGTCGTGAAGTTGTACTGTAACTACTATTAATACGTTTGTTTCTTGGTTGATGGGGAGAGGGCGGAGAAGAGTTCATGAGTCAGCATCTGACTTTATTAACCAAAGGTCGGGCTTTCAAATATTTAGTACGTTTGGAACACCCACTTCTGATGGGCTATAAGAAGACTAACTCCATTTATTTCAAAGCTATTGGACACCGACATTTGACGCGTGAAAGGAACTAGAGACCAGATAAATTGCCGACCCTCAAACAAGCAAGGATGAAAGATGAAATGAGTGTGATTGGTTGGTTATTACACCTTTAGTTCAAACCGATAAGAACGATAAATCTCAGACAACATCGGAGGTGTCCCTCCAAGGATCCGATCCAAATACCTCACTAAAACATTCAATCGGGTTTTGCGAATGGCCACTACCTTTTTAGCTTTTATGTTCTTCTCATGTCTTCTAGTAGTTCAGGTGGAATACCGTGCCTTTGTAAAGGTGCGTTTATTCGGCTTTAGGCCAATAACGTTGGCGGGAAAAATTCTTTTTTTTGATTACGTATGGAGCCCAACTAAAGAATTTTGAATCTTATTTGAAACACGGGGCAAACATTTTCATACTTGGGTCATAACAATCAATGTCTTCAAAAATACAACCGTCTTCCCTTCATTTTTTTGCCGTCCCGAAATTGTGCTTTTTTTCCTTCTTTTTAATCGTGAGTAAAAGTTCAGTAGATTAAAGAGGGAAAACAGTTTGAAGTGAGCTGTCTCATGGTCGGTTTATGTTATGGTATGTACTTAGCTTAATTCCATCTTTTAATGTCAAGCACCATTAACAATGACGTCGTCGCTTATCGATCCTTTTTACGGATTCGTTTGCTTGAAATAACACAAAAAGGAGTGAGAGTATCTTTTTTTTTAATAGGAACCTCGAATCTTCAATCGTACGTGCTAACCGTAACCCTGATGGCATATTCTGAGCGTTTCTCTTCCAAAAACAACTGTATTATCCACCTTCTTAAAATGAACTATTGAATTAACAGCAAAAGAATAGCCCTCCTTCCAGCTTTGGACAAACTTCGCGAGGAATTCAAGGCCGACAACGAGAGCTTGGCCCAATCCGAGGCCATTTCGATCTTGAGTCTGTGCGACGACCTCCCCGAGGACGATCTACGTCAACGAAGAGGTTATTCCGAGAAGGTCCAAAATGGAAGTCGAGAGCAATTGGTCTAAAAACACCAAACACAACCAATCGATGAAGCTGCAACTGAAATACAATACATTCTCTGTGGATGCATAACATACCATGAGAAACTAATCCGGCCTTTTTGTAATGAGATTTCTCAAGTGCTCTTTCTCATTCTCGTTTCACTCGAGACTAATGAAACTCGCTTTCGAAGACGCTGCATCGAATCAGGGAGTATTAACACTGATTCAGTTATGGTAGCGGTTCGTAAAGGAAGATGGTGGTCTTGCTGGGTTTCTAAAATCGAGCTCGAAAGACTTATTCAGTTTTAAATCAAGTTTGGCCAGTTGTTTTCCTTTTATATTTCTTCACATGGTCCATGAACCACTGGAGTATGGACGGGGATGATAAGGTTGAAAATTAGTTCGTTCATTCATTGAAGAGCTTTGCAGTGCCTTTTTAGACGGCATAACTTTTGATCCAGTCGCTCGATCAAGCTGAAAATTGAAATGAGTAATTTTGTTAGCCTGGGATCATTCGCATTTGAAGAAGAACATAATGCGTTTACTCAATCGCGAAAAGCTAATTCCCAAACCAAGCGTCCCCGTCCATATTCCAGTTGTTCATGCATGGTCTTGCATTTTTGCCACTTATCCAGATCAACCCAGTAAAAAGGAAGATTCATTTCTCTCCGCCAGCCCTTCAGACCTTTATTATGTCCTCATTTCTCTTTGTGAAGCAAAGGAGGAAAGCTAATAGCTGACCGGTTGTAGGGAGCAAAAGTAGGGCAGGAATAACGA
>NC_081445.1:1389832-1390473 GCF_007210705.1 Tigriopus californicus | reverse complement strand
AACATCATCATCATCCCCGCGAGAACGAAAATTGGCAATATGATATTTTTTTTTTTTTGGATTCAAAATTGTTCGCCCATTCTTGAAAACAAAGTAACGGAACGCGACGAAATCTCTCCCTCCCCAATCTGTCCCTTCCTCCCCAATCTGTCCCCAAAGTTAACCACGCCGCTTCAAGTGGTTGAATTGGAACCACTCAATATCGTACCTGAGTTAATTTTTTCTCGACCATATCTATATCTATATATATCTATACATATATTTGACGGCTAAATAAAGATGAACGAGAAGAATTGTTACAAACATAAGTTTCCATTGCATCCAACAACAACAACAACAACAACAAGAACGCAACAATGACGACGGAACATTTCTTCACTCTTGACCATGGAGAATGATGATGAAAATAAAGCTTCTATTGTTCTTTGGCTTGTTTTCCACGCGTTCATCTTTTTTTTGTTTTAATTATATTTAGGAGAAGGAAGGGAGCTGACCATTTTCCTCTTTCACATCCTTGTCCGGTTTCAAAACATAGTTTGCACCTTGTACATACAGAGCTTCCAGGTCATGGGAAATTAATCTCTCTAATGCACACAAGGATATATATCAAAGGGATAACTAGATCAACCTGGGTTTGACAC
>NC_081445.1:1388881-1389796 GCF_007210705.1 Tigriopus californicus | reverse complement strand
TCCCCAAAGTTAACCACGCCGCTTCAAGTGGTTGAATTGGAACCACTCAATATCGTACCTGAGTTAATTTTTTCTCGACCATATCTATATCTATATATATCTATACATATATTTGACGGCTAAATAAAGATGAACGAGAAGAATTGTTACAAACATAAGTTTCCATTGCATCCAACAACAACAACAACAACAACAAGAACGCAACAATGACGACGGAACATTTCTTCACTCTTGACCATGGAGAATGATGATGAACTGCTGTACGGCCAAGGCGGCCGCCCCATGAGTCACAGTCCCTTTTGTTCTTGAAACCATGGTGATAATACCGAATAGGTTGATCATATTTGCCTTCTTTTTCAGCTGCCATTGTAATCTGAGCAGTAAGTGTGTCTACAAAGAGAACCGATCGGAAATGAGGGCATTCGTCTTCTACTGTCGTGAGGACGACAACAACGAGATGTACCAATTTCCGGACAACACCACGTAAAGTGAAATACTGACCAACCCAAAAAAACAAGACGATCAAATTAATTTACTCAAGTTGAGTTGCCCTTGTAATCATCCCCTTGTTAATCCTTAACCCTTCCCCCATGCCTTCTTTTGAGTCAGTATTAAAACGAAGACCTTGAGCACACAAACACTCACACATTCACCAACACAGGCACGCCTCTATACTTAGATGAGCACTTGCGATTTGATCGCCAGTCAACAACAACCCATCATCATCCATGAAACGATGGTTGGACATGGCTTGGATGCCGAACTAGCCATCATCATCATCATCATCATAGTCATCACCACCAGCACCATCAACACCAGCTCCACCAGCACCAACACTAACACCGAAACTAAAACCAACATCATCATCATCCCCGCGAGAACGAAAATTGGCAATATGATATTTTTTTTTTTTGG
>NC_081445.1:1329089-1388830 GCF_007210705.1 Tigriopus californicus | reverse complement strand
ATCTCACTAAGTGTTCATTTTGGTCGGGATGCAGTCCCTTTTTGGGGGCTTGTTCTAGTGCTGTTTGTATGCCAATTCTACAATTCAGTTCCTGTAGCTCTGACGAATGCTAAAAAGCAATACTCTCTTCATCGCCTGAAACCATGACAAAAGCGACCCAATATCGCAACTGAAAAACAAAAAATGCAAAAAAAAGAATTGCAAGTCGATGTCTGAAAAATTGCAATGTAACAACTTTCTGCTTTTCCACAGTGCCATAATTTGAGTCGTGTCAAACCCAGGTTAATCTAGTTATCCCTTTTGATATATATCCTTGTGTGCATTAGAGAGATTAATTTCCCATGACCTGGAAGCTCTGTATGTACAAGGTGCAAACTATGTTTTGAAACCGGACAAGGATGTGAAAGAGGAAAATGGTCAGTCTCCTTCCTTCTCCTAAATATAATTAAAACAAAAAAAGATGAACGCGTGGAAAACAAGCCAAAGAACAATAGAAGCTTTATTTTCATCATCATTCTCCATGGTCAAGAGTGAAGAAATGTTCCGTCGTCATTGTTGCGTTCTTGTTTGTTGTTGTTGTTGTTGTTGGATGCAATGGAAACTTATGTTTGTAACAATTCTTCTCGTTCATCTTTATTTAGCCGTCAAATATATGTATAGATATATATAGATATAGATATGGTCGAGAAAAAATTAACTCAGGTACGATATTGAGTGGTTCCAATTCAACCACTTGAAGCGGCGTGGTTAACTTTGGGGACAGATTGGGGAGGAAGGGACAGATTGGGGAGGGAGAGATTTCGTCGCGTTCCGTTACTTTGTTTTCAAGAATGGGCGAACAATTTTGAATCCAAAAAAAAAAAATATCATATTGCCAATTTTCGTTTCTCGCGGGGATGATGATGATGTTGGTTTTAGTTTCGGTGTTAGTGTTGGTGCTGGTGGAGCTGGTGTTGATGGTGCTGGTGGTGATGACTATGATGATGATGATGATGATGGCTAGTTCGGCATCCAAGCCATGTCCAACCATCGTTTCATGGTGATGATGGGTTGTTGTTGACTGGCGATCAAATCGCAAGTGCTCATCTAAGTATAGAGGCGTGCCTGTGTTGGTGAATGTGTGAGTGTGTGTTGGCTCAAGGTCTTCGTTTTAATACTGATTCAAAAGAAGGCATGGGGGAAGGGTTAAGGATTAACAAGGGGATGATTACAAGGGCAACTCAACTTGAGTAAATTAATTTGATCGTCTTGTTTTTTGGGTTGGTCAGTATTTCACTTTACGTGGTGTTGTCCGGAAATTGGTACATCTCGTTGTTGTCGTCCTCACGACAGTAGAAGACGAATGCCCTCATTTCCGATCGTGTCTCTTTGTAGACACACTTACTGCTCAGATTACAATGGCAGCTGAAAAGAAAGGCAAATATGATCAACCTATTCGGTATTATCCCCATGGTTTCAAGAACAAAAGGGACTGTGACTCATGGGGCGGCGTATGCATGCATGCCTGAAATTGCAGTTCTCCCTTCTTTTTGACTCGCCTCAAGTCGATCCCTGTACTTTGAGGTGGGGGGGGGGGGAAGGAGGACCACTTACACTTTTACACTGACACTTACTTGATGATGAGGGCATTTTTAATACCTCCTACTTTGTTGCAATACCACAATACCCCGCGGAAGATGGTTCGGAAAAGCCTTTGGATTTTGTTTTATTTCCAATGCCCGTTTCTTTTTGTTCCGTGGAACATTTTTGTTCTTTTTATGCTCTGATCAATTTGCCTTTTCATCCTAGTTCTGCGCTATTTAGGCATTTAGGCAAGCGCTAGTACCAGCAAACAAATTTGCTTGCCAATGCCAGTGATGCAAGATTGGCGTTTCGAAGTGGTCTTAAAGAAGCTGACCTTTCTTCATATAGGAATGCGACAGAAGGGTCAGCTTCTCAAAAAATGTTTGAAGCTCCAAACCTGCATCGCTGACACTGGTACCAACACACAAAGGAACCTGCCAGAGCTTGCCTAAACGTCTCCATACAACCATTTACAAGGAGCAATGTCGCCGTCAAATAAGGTGTTCTTGTGGTCCGGAAAAAAAACTTGATCAAGATGTGGAGAACATGCTTGCATATTTGTTGTGCCAAGGAGCTTGTCTTGCTTGAACCAAGATATCTCTGAGTTGAGTGAGTAGAACCCTTGAGCGATACCAAAAGGCATATGCTCTTGTCATAGAAGAGTCCTTTGCCAAAAGTGTTTGATTACTTCGCTAGTCTTTGGGTCAAAATAACTGTGCTATTTCACATTAAGAGGGCTACAAGACGTTTGTTTTTGATTCTGTTTGAAACCTTTGAAGACAATATTTGAGAAGTTTCATTAAGCACTTGCTTTGATTGTTTTCAATTGGCATCATCTTGTCTCTCCTTTCAAGCCCGATGAGTAGACAGGGTTGGGATTGAGTTCATCTTACAATCATCAGTTTTCCCCAAGAGGCTTTTTAATGTCTTTTGCCTGAACTGTACAGAACCTCTTTGGTGTGAAGGAGAGCTCAAATACATCAATGCTAGGGTGTGTGTCCAAATAGCAAATCAGTTTAAGTATAATTACTTACTAAGTGTTTTTGGTGTATTCATAAATGGGTCGGAGTGCACTGGATGATCGGGTATGATATAGAGCCCACCCACAGGGTACATTCCGCTCGCAAGCGGGTTTCTCATTCCGGATGATGTTTGCCAAGCGTCCACTGGCTTGACGGTCATACTAAATGAGAAAATAAATACGATCTATTAGAGTGGTGTTAAACATTCGATGTGCTCGAGCATTCCGAAAGGTACAAATTCCATCTGGAACTGTCTTCATCCCCTGCCCTGGTAGAAGCCAGCGCCACGCATTCTATTCGAAGCAATAAAATTCAAGACAAGAATTTGTGCTCCCATGCATTGCGACTGGACTACATACATGTCTATCCTCCACAAGAAAGAAAGATTAAATTCCAATCCAATTCCAGGCCGCAACGTGTACACAGTCAGTATACGCCATCCTCCCCGGGAATCCCCTCCTGCACAATACACCACCTCAGAGTTAGGTTACGCACACTCCATTGCAGCGAGGACGTCAAGCCTGAATAATGACTCGTGAGAGGGCTCTTGAAATTGTGAGTCATGATGGTGTGATTTTCAAATCGAACCATAGTGTCTCCTGCTAGTTGCCTCTTTCCTATGTGAAACTCTAGTGGTTAACTGACTGAGTGACTGACTGAGTGAGTGAGTATGTGTGTGTGTCTCTCTGATTACTACCAACAAGAACGAGGCAGAAGGAGGAGGAGGAGGAGGTCAATGTCCAATGTCCAAGGAAAGAGCTAGAATCCTATCGAAGAATTGGCCTGAGGGAGATTTTCTTTCAAGGTGAAGGCGATGCAACAATCCTCGTCAAATCTGACCCGAAAAAGTTCATTGATCTGGCCTCCAACGGTACTCCCAATCCTGTCGATTATCTCAAGTCCAGTGTAGTACCAATCATGGGGGTTGGGGGGACCCCGTACGTACCTTGGAGGTGCGTGTCGGGGATAAGCGTGCACCATGGTGGAGATGAAGATCAAGCCCAGAAGGCCAAGGATCAGGAGCTTTGTGGGTTGATGCATCCCTGGGTCAGAGAAATTTAAGACGCACTTAAAAGTTGAACGAGCTCTTGTGGCGATCAAATGAGGAGGACTCTCTCTCTCTCTCTCTCTTTCTCCTCTTCTCTGTCTGGATCAGCAGTCGATCGGTGTCTGCCTGATTCGTGAATCAGTGAGCGAAGAATGAGTCGAGGGATGAGTGAGTGGGTGAGTGAGTGTGTAAGGGGAAGCAGTCGAGGGAGGAGGAAGTGTGTTTTTCACGGCAAATGTTCACGTGTTTCTGGATTGAAAAGTCTCTTCCGAGGAATTCTTATAGCTTTTCTGGTGCAAGTGGCCCGCTTAAAGAGCAACTCCTCGCACACAGGGTTGCCACCTGGGCTCAAACACCTGGGGGGCTCTATTTTCAGCCCCCCCAACACTAGAAAGGAGATCGCTGAAGGATGGCTTGAAATCATCCTGATTGTACCAAGGGAAGTAGTAGACACCCGATCTCGAGTCTTGGCATCCCTGGTTTTAGACATATGAAGACATGATGCCATCTCCAAAGCAGGTTACAACAGATTCCTCGCAGCATTGCTCGAAGATTTTTCGAGAAGCGCGGAGACGATCTGTCAAACCCTTCGTTGCGCCGCCATTCGCCGGTCGGACCGTCGGTGGAGAAACAACAGCGCCAAGACGTGGGAAATTTGGCTCCACAAAAAGCCTCCTCAATAAAGAATTAGCTCTACAAGTTGACTAATTGCGTTGATCCACGAACCCATGTGTACAAACAAACTACCATGTATGCATCGGACGCGATAGTACTTGAAAAATACCAGTTTGATCATTTGACCTAGAGAGTCTTGCGATGTATGGGAATGTACTTCGACCCTTGCGTCACTCGTTGCTTTGCTCCAATACCACCACAACCCTTCAACTTCTGTCCATGGGTTCGGTTTTTGGAAGCATCATCATCCTCATCATCATCCGTCTGATAGTTCATCCTTATCGCGTGAAGGAGGAGGAGGCAAACGTTTTTTTATCGTACCTGACAACCGATCTAATACATCGGTCGGCATCCAAGAGTCTAGATGACGTTGGCCAAGGTGCATTGCTTGAAACCCCAGTTGCCCCCTGAGCTGCAGGCCAATTACAAGCACATACAGGAGGAAACTCTGCCATTTTTGCAACAGGAAACTTTTTTATGAATGCACTCTCTTGAGGAGGCACGATCATTGTTAGCTCTCTCTCTCTCTCTCTTTTCTCTCGTTTTCCACGCCAGATCTCTGGGCGACAAGCTGTCTGAGAGATTCACAATTGAGACTCTTCCTAAGGAGGCGCTAAATTCTGGTCAGGATCCCTCGCGTAAGGCGTTGATTCTACGCCAGTGGTCAAATTTAGATTCCTGAGAGTGAGCCTTTTGATTGGCCAATGGACATTGGGATATGGATGATGCTGGATGTGTCCGAGATTGTTTTGTTGACGAGAATGTCTGGATCACTTCTGCTTGGAAACAATGAGTTCATCAGCTTATTGGCTTCCAGGTATTGCATACTCATCACAAACGCGAGGGATTTCTGATATTTTAGACCCTTTTAAATTCTAAAATGACAACCGAAGCAATTGGAATCGGGTGCCAGCAATAATGGCCATCCCAAAAAATACAGTAGAAACAACAAAAGCAACCACAACAACAACAACAGCAACACACTGGGCCAATTTTAAACTGACAAGAAGCAATGAAACTGCACTGTTGCTACCTGAAATTAAAGTGGTGGACGATGTCAGTTATGGTGCATTTACATGAGATATATTTGGACACATCATTTGATGAACAATTTCGAAAATGTTAGACATCTGAAAAAGTGGTCTTTTCTCAAGGAACAAGCTAATGGCACCCACGTACATACTGAAAGAGGGACTTATAATGTGCTGATGGTGTATAACCGGCTTTGCTAACCCGGCGAAGCTCAACCCTTCGACCGTAGATCCCTCTCATAAAAACAAGATCCAATTTCAGATCGTTGGCGTCAAAACTGGAGGAAAATCTCAAGCTCTCTCTACCTCTTGTACGTACAATTGCTGAATTCCGTATTCTCTTTCAGATGAATTGAACGCCGCATTAATAACCGGAAAGAAAATGAGTATTTTTCCTTATGTAGACCGCAGCAACTCGAGTTCTGCTCCCAAAGAGAAATCTAGCTATCCCAAAATGGGTGGAGCCCTCCCACAAGTCAGCCCTTCATGTTGGTTGAGGAATAAGGAGAGGTAGTGCTTTGTCATCCATCCCTTGGGGCATTCCTGACTTTTGGTTGTTCTAATGTTTCCCTCAGAAAAGGTCTGATTCAGAACATGGAACAAGAAACAGTGGCCTAGAAGAGTGAGTTGATCCAATGGGAACATGGTGTCTTGTCAAAAGAACGAAACTGAGGTAAGAGAAAGCGCTTTATTCCAACGTCGTATGTATGTATGTTTGTTTGTACGTACGTAGTGAGTTCGGGCCCAACCGCTTTCAAGTAGTACGTGACCAATCAACAAATATAACGGCCTTCAAGGCCAAGGAGAAAGGGGATAAACAATGTACTGCCAACAAAAGCTTTGTTCCCCTCATTTGCGCCTTTCCATTCCTTCATTCATGACAAAAACAAGCATCCAAAGTGAATGGGTTCCTCTGAAACGGACAGGCCTCAATTAACAACCTTGTTCCATTCCTCATGAGTTCCAAGCGAAAACGCTTGTTTGGACAATCATTGCTCCCAATGCTTATTCCGTTTTCACGAGTCATCCTCCTACTATTATATAACCCCCGGACTAACACATTTCCATAACAAAACACTTCTACTGTATAGTCAATTGGGCCAAGGAGTGCAGACTTGCTCGTTCAGATTTGTGAGCCCTATTTGCGCGCTGTGTTCTCGTTGAACGATGTTGGTCACATACATAATAATTAAAGAATGCCCACATTTGTTAATCGTACTGTTAAAGTTTCACCAATAGATGGCGCTTTAAAAAGGGGGCAGGCAATCAGTAGCAAAAATATAGAGCATAAGCGGTTTTGATTTCGTGTCCACTTTGATACTTGGGTCCTTTGAATTTGCCGATCATTTGATTTTGAGCCAACTGGAGCCTGCTTATGAACTAACGGAGTTTTGAGTGTCTTTTTTAACCTGGTCAGCCACAAGGTGAGGTCGAAAATTGGGAATTGGATTTGTTTGACCCGAGACACCATTAGTAGAAATATTGTAAATAGAAGATGATGGTAACAGGGCCACTTACAATTGTTGGCTAGTTCATAGTAAGATGGTGATGTGACCTTTCATAAATGCAAAGAGCGCCATCTAGCCCGTTAAGAATTTGCAACCTGCTTCATAGGGAAATTGTTGAGCTCCTTTCAGAGATTCTGAGAGCAGGGGCAAATTATATTGGAAGAGACCTACTGTCAACTGTAGGCAAAAATTTGGTGTCTTTAGTTAGAGTTAAGGAATGACAAAGTAGAAAGCACTCATTTGAGTGGGTTGCGATAGCTCAAGTTTTGTTTTGTGAGAGATTGGCCGAATCAAAAGCTTTTTGAACTAACATCTTAAGCTGGATTCTTCGTTGATCAGCTTACCCCTCTCGTCTCACCATTGAGACGACTGCCACAGTGGTTCAAAAGTCTTTTTGAAGTACAACAGAAATACCCCAACAAATCTTGTTAACTTTTAGCCATATGAGCGTCAAATTTGAGCCAGAATTCAATAAATCAATCACGTCAAAATTACTTCGTATGATTTTTGCAAGGAAGAAGATTGTTAAGAGGGATATGCACATTTCTCTCAATACTTGAAAAGGTTTTTTGACCACCGTGGTGAGACGTGTGAGACGAGAGGAGGGGAGACGACTGTGTCCAAGAATCCAGCTTTAGTCATTTGCCAAGATTTCTAGAAAAAAAGTTCACTTTATTCCCAATAAGCAATTGGGTCGGAATGTGGCCTTATTTCTCCGTGTTGATTAACACTGAGCTTCACTTATGTACGTATGTATGTTTGGTTGCATGCACGTTTCAGTCTGGAACTGGGGAGATGTCTGAAGACGCTCTAAATATGAAGTATGTGGTTCAGAATGTCCTCACCAACACGGATCGCTTTTTGGAAGACCATCTCTCGGGCTCCTTTCGAGTTTGGCATGTCATCCTCATCATCTCCGTCACCTTCATGATTGCAAGTCAGTACCACAACCATCTCAAAGTACACGGCATGGACAACGGACACAATTCGTATAGGGCTTGTCAAGTGATCGCGTTCTTGAACAACTGACGTTATTCCATGGAGTAACATCCAAGACAACATGCCCAGCTAAACCGCACTGTGCATCCCTTGAAATTTGACATTTATTCCATTTTACCTGCCTGCCTAAGCAAATCGCATACTGGTATTAAGCCAATTTGATATGGTGCGAGTTGACTGTGATGTTTGTATTAGTTCTCCCTCTCCAAAATGCACAAAGTCAGGGTGCCGGACCACATTTTTCCTTGAATGTCCTTCTCTTGACATGCCCTATACACATGCCCGTATGGCACATGTACTTGATGTAGGTATTGATTCATGGTTTACTATTTCCAGTTTGTACCATCTCCTGCTTTGTTCGAGTCCGTATTCCCAGGACGAAGACTGAGATCGAAGCCAACGCCAAACGACGGGCTCTCCTCAAGGACTTTAGACTAAAGCTCAAGGAGCTCAAAGCCGCCGACCTCGATGAGATGGATTATCGAAGAGGTACGAACGAATGCACTTCAACTGCTCGCTCATTCATGACTCATGAGTCGTGAAGTTGTACTGTAACTACTATTAATACGTTTGTTTCTTGGTTGATGGGGGAGAGGGCGGAGAAGAGTTCATGAGTCAGCATCTGACTTTATTAACCAAAGGTCGGGCTTTCAAATATTTAGTACGTTTGGAACACCCACTTCTGATGGGCTTTAAGAAGACTAACTCCATTTATTTCAAAGCTATTGGACACCGACATTTGACGCGTTGAAAGGAATTAGAGACCAGATAAATTGCCGACCCTCAAACAAGCAAGGATGAAAGATGAAATGAGTGTGATTTGTTGGTTATTACACCTTTAGTTCAAACCGATAAGAACGATAAATCTCAGACAACATCGGAGGTGTCCCTCTAAGGATCCGATCCAAATACCTCACTAAAACATTCAATCGGTGTTTGCGAATGGCCACTACCTTTTTAGCTTTTATGTTCTTCTCATGTCTTCTAGTAGTTCAGGTGGAATACCGTGCCTTTGTAAAGGTGCGTTTATTCGGCTTTAGGCCAATAACGTTGGCGGGACAAAATTCTTTTTTTTTGATTACGTATGGAGCCCAACTAAAGAATTTTGAATCTTATTTTGAAACACGGGGGCAAACACTTTTCATACTTGGGTCATAACAATCAATGTCTTCAAAAAATACAACCGTCTTCCCTTCATTTTTGTGCCGTCCCGAAATTGTGCTTTTTTTCCTTCTTTTTAATCGTGAGTAAAAGTTCAGTAGATTAAAGAGGGAAAACAGTTTGAAGTGAGCTGTCTCATGGTCGGTTTATGTTATGGTATGTACTTAGCTTAATTCCATCTTTTAATGTCAAGCACCATTAACAATGACGTCGTCGCTTATCGATCCTTTTTACGGATTCGTTTGCTTGAAATAACACAAAAAGGGAGTGAGAGTATCTTTTTTTTAATAGGAACCTCGAATCTTCAATCGTACGTGCTAACCGGTAACCCTGATGGCATATTCTGAGCGTTTCTCTTCCAAAAACAACTGTATTATCCACCTTCTTAAAATGAACTATTGAATTAACAGCAATAAAAGAATAGCCCTCCTTCCAGCTTTGGACAAACTTCGCGAGGAATTCAAGGCCGACAACGAGAGCTTGGCCCAATCCGAGGCCATTTCGATCTTGAGTCTGTGCGACGACCTCCCCGAGGACGATCTACGTCAACGAAGAGGTTATTCCGAGAAGGTCCAAAATGGAAGTCGAGAGCAATTGGTCTAATAACACCAAACACAACCAATCGATGAAGCTGCAACTGAAATACAATACATTCTCTGTGGATGCATAACATACCATGAGAAACTAATCCGGGCCTTTTGTAATGAGATTTCTCAAGTGCTCTTCTCGCATTCTCGTTTCACTCGAGACTAATGAAACTCGCTTTCGAAGACGCTGCATCGAATCAGGGAGTATTAACACTGATTCAGTTATGGTAGCGGTTCGTAAAGGATGAATGGTGGTCTTGCTGGGTTTCTAAAATCGAGCTCGGAAGACTTATCAAGTTTTAAATCAAGTTTTGGCCAGTTGTTTTCCTTTTATATTTCTTCACATGGTCCATGAACCACTGGAGTATGGACGGGGATGATAAGGTTGAAAATTAGTTCGTTCATTCATTGAAGAGCTTTGCAGTGCCTTTTTAGACGGCATAACTTTTGATCCAGTCGCTCGATCAAGCTGAAAATTGAAATGAGTAATTTTTGTAGCCTGGGATCATTCGCATTTGAAGAAGAACATAATGCGTTTACTCAATCGCGAAAAGCTAATTCCCAAACCAAGCGTCCCCGTCCATATTCCAGTTGTTCATGCATGGTCTTGCATTTTTGCCCACTTATCCAGATCAACCCAGTAAAAAGGAAGATTCATTTCTCTCCGCCAGCCCTTCAGACCTTATTATGTCCTCATTTCTCTTTGTGAAGCAAAGAGAGAAAGCTAATAGCTGACCCGGTTGTAGGGAGCAAAAGTAGGGCAGGAATAACGAAATTACCGTAATTCGTTCCTGTTTCGAAAAGGTACGTACATTAGGTATATTTTGGGGAAAATGCCCATTCTATCTTTCAGGCATGCAGCAATCCCTTATTTGACGAGGAACGGTTGAGTGTTGAATTGCTCATTTTGGCCAGAGTGAGTGGAACTGTAATCCGTTCCTTTTAAAAATGTAGACAAGGAGTATCAAAAATTTGTCATCTGATTTAATTAATCGGCTGTATGAGCAAACGATACTCTCATTTCGAGCCAGGATAGTGGCAAGGTATCTGAGCTAGGCCAAGAACAGGTGTCTCTCTGTTTTTTAGTTTTAAACACATCGGAACCAGTTATTGAAATTCTGGTTGGATATCTGTCATTTGAAAAAATAACCGTAATTTTTGCTGATGCTAGCTAGACACCCAATATCAGGGTAATTTTGTACTACCTTGACCGTCAATCAAGCATCAAAATCATTAGGTTTTACCCATGGTTAAATTTAATTGGAATTCGAATAAAAGTACTTATTGGCGATTTTGCATGAATCTAGACACTGGTTGTTGTGAATTAATTATGTGTATAATTATGTTATGATATATTCAATAAATCAGTTGATCACTAAATCATTACAAACAATATGTGCATTCGTGGAAAAATGCCAATAGATGTTTTTTATTCAATAGGCATCAACTACTATTGAAATCGCGGAAAAACAGGTAAAGCTGTTTGTGCAAATTCCTTTCATGTCAGCAGGAAACCTTGAGAAAGTTCCGTTCACATCAATGGATTTGTTCAATTGTAATATTTTGACATGCTCCAATAGATGGAGACAAACGTGAAATAATATCAGAGTCGCAGGATTTTGTACTAACCCGACAGAGTCCATCAGTCAATGTGAATAATCCATTGCACTTATTTGGCATTAATCTTACCTGGACAAACAATTAATTATGAATCATCACAAGTATACGCATAATAGAACCCATGACCCCCTAAACGATAAGTAGGAGCTTAGGGTTCAAACATATCCTCAGTACGTGAACGAAACTCAAGTCATCCGTTGCCAACGTCAGTTTACAAATCATTATCTAAAATGGCTCACCTGAAACTTGTGGCACTTTCGGTCATCCTGGCTTTTCTACTTAGTTGTTCTGTGATTCAAACAACAGCAGCTCAAGAAGCAGCATTGGTCGATACTGTGGGTGTGGTGGTGGCTTGTTGCTCTCAATGTGGAATGACCACATTTGGATACATTGCCACCAAAGTAAGGCTTGCAAACAGACGTGACTTTCCGACTACTCAGAAACCATGAGCACAATTTCATTATCTCATCTAGATTTGTGGACCTAATGGCTGCTGTTACACCAGTCATTTGGGCAATGTCTTTGATGATTGTGGTGCTTACACTTTTGGTGGAGCGGGCATCGGAGATTGCGATGGATTTGACATTGGACCAATTGACGACAGTAATGTCCGTAAGTGATTGTAGATCAATAATGGGGAATGCCACTCACAACTCTATTCAGCTGGACGGTTTCAATTTGTTAGTGGGTAGTTCAAGTCACGAAAAAGACTCAGTCCCATAGAATCATTAATATCATGAACGATAACAAAGCCCCAACATTAATTTGGAAAGAAATGCGATGGAAATCTTAAATGAACCCTTTGTGACGGCTGGAAATTACAAAAGTAACTGGAAATACAAATTTTGCTAACGCAACAGAGAAATATACGAGTCGCTTGTAGGCAAAACTTGCAGGGTACAAATTTGATAGATCCTTGATATAAAAAAGGGTGGGGACAGATAATCAAAGGCTTCCAAATAGGATCACATTTTAGTTATGTGGTTACAGCGCTTCCTCGCCTAATCCTGAATTAAAACAATGCAGTTCTCTTTTACAGAGGTTGGATTGTACCATGGAGGAACTGACGGCGCCCAAATCGACTCCATCAAATTTCAAGTTGTTAATCCCAACAACACTGCAGTGGTTCAGACGGCCGAGTGCTTCTTTGAGAACGTGTTCCTGGACGGGACCTCCTTTATCGTCTCCGAACCTGGAGACTGCATTGTCTTTTAGATTGAAAAATAAATTCATATCTGCTGTTTATCTATTTGGGACTGCTGCTTTTAAGCAGCCGTGTATTGTCCTTTTCATTGGGCGGAGGTAGCGCCCTCTGCTTTCTCTAATTTCAGACACCATAACATAAAAAAGAGGACACACTGTATCAGACCAGGCTTTATCTAGATTATGTTCACTGAACAAATTATTGATGAAGTATTGTTACAGAATGAATATATCACCAACTGTTCTGGAAAACATTTCAAATCCTAAAAGGGTAAAATTCCCAACACCTGTGACTTCCTTTTAAGACTTAAGTAACCTTTTTCTTTTTATTGTTTACTGGATTGCGCATCAAAGATATTGCGATCATCATTTCCCATCAAATTGTAGTATGAAAATGTTAGTTCTGCCTTACCACTAAGTGATTGTACAAACTGTATTTGGGTAATCTCATTTTTGTCTCAGTCCAAGAACTACTAATAGCTCCTTAATAGAGAAAAAATAGTACCTAGTTATATATTCAGTCAAAAATAACGAGAATGAAAACATTTCCAAGGAAGGCTAACATAAAAAATGTTTGTCTAACGTTAAGGAAAGAACCGGTTCATATGTCGGGTTAAGCAATCGAACCTTCACGTTCATTTGTGTCCATCAAGCACGTTACTAAAAACCCTTGTACATCCTGTTAATCTAGTGTAATGCAACTGCACGAGAACTTGGATTATTAATTATTTTTTTTTTCAGTTTTGCCCATTCATGTCAATCTTGAAATATCTTAAGATCAGCTATTTAATTTTATAAGCATAACGTTTGTCTTATCAAGAACAAAATAAAGATTGAAATGCCAGAGACTGCGCTCCGACCTCCTCAATTTTGTTTGTCGAGGGCGTTGTTCAAATTGCCAAAAAACTCTTTTGGAATAAGGAGTGATTCAGGGCTTCGCAATTTGTCATCTTTCCCAGTGCTTAAGTTCAAGAGGTAGTGTACTAAAGAAAAATAACTTTGATGCCTGTCTGTTGAAGTCAAAATCAAGAAAGATTTCATGCACTTGAACGTAAAGCTTTAGCACTGCCCATATGACCCATGCACAACTTAATTTATTGAGTTATAATCGAGATAAATCAGCTTTAACAATGATGCAATTGATTTCGCAAATTGATGATGCGCTTACATACTCTTCTCCATACCAAGCAAATGGCGAATTTTCTTCAACGCTTTTACATTCCTTCTGAAATTGCCTAAGGAAAATGTCAAGGCATTGTTTGCCAGGATGAATTTATTAAAAGGTTAGTTATTGACTGCCTCGACTACTTCCTCTATGCTCTTGCTGATTTGACATCAAACGTGGCACTTTTCCTCATTGAATATTATCAAAACGTTGGATCCGGTTCAAAATGCCCTGGAACATTGCTTTTCCCATTGATTGTTTGTTTAGCCCGCATTGGGGTCCTAGATTGAATTCATAAAGTCAGCAATTTCCGGGCCCTGAGGTTTGTTTATGAGTCCAAGGGATTCTAATCTCTATTCTACTTAGCTTCAGGCAACCTCTCTATTATCAAAGTTCAGTATTCTTAGAAGAATGACGTTGGAGAAACTCAACGCAACGATCTTGTGTTTGCTCCTCTTGAGCTCGTTGGGATCAAGTTTGGACACGATCAAAGAAATCTGGATCCAAACTGCCGACTGCAATTCGTGTGGAATGACCGCTTTGGGACATATTGCGGCCAAGGTGGGACACAGACCTTAAAGCATCCTGAAATGAATAGTACCCACCCAATGGAGGGAAAAGCTTCAGGGTGACGAAATTTTTCATTGATAGTTTAGTCAATCAGGGCCTTCTCAGGTGCATGGATAAGTAAGAAGCAAATTGTCAAACTTCATTTACCTTCCTGAGGCCGCATCTCATGCCCCAAGCCAAATGAAATGACAACATACGTGTATTCTTACGTTGTTAGGGATTGATGTTACTCTTCTTCGTCTTTCAATATCGGATTAAGGAACCTTTCAGCTTTTAACCCCGTGTTTTAAAAATGGGTTTGCTAAACTTGCTCGTCACACATAAACTCTTTTGACCATGAGCTTTGTGGCAAAACTTCGCATTCCTCATGGGAAGTGAAGGAAATCCAAAGAATAAAGCGGGGCAGCGTTCTGACTTGGGGCATTTTGTAGAGTGATAATTTAGACAAACATCACAACCAACTCACACCGTGAACCAATTAAATTTCTGTACATGATAATTATGCCCGATTTTTACCCGTTTGACAGACTGACATGACCGAGAGTCACACTAAAGATTATGATTATACTTGAATTTTCAGCAATCGAGTGAGTTGTGCTACAAAATTCAACAAATATCATTTTCGGTGTGGTTCTGTTACTTGGCTCAATATCAAAATCCATTTGCTTCAAGAAATCGGCAAATTGAAATATGTGACAATAAGTGACAGCTTGGTATAAGTTAGCTATTATGTTTGTCTAAATTTTCCACCCACAAAATGCCCAAAATCAGGATCCCGCATTAACCTTTCTTTATTATTATTACATCGCTTATTTGGCTAGTTTATCGCAGATTCCAGTTCAAATAGCGGCACCCTGAAACTTTAAAATCCTCCCCGACATCGATTGGAGGGAATTTCAGAATGAGAATAATAAAATCAATCTTGGAGAGACTTGAGCTCATTCCGACATTGTTATAGGTGTGTGGCCAAAACGACTGTTGCTTCACGGACAAATTACCGGGGAATTACAATACGGGATCCATTGACTTCCTGGAAGGACCAGATATTGGCGAGTGTGACTCATTTGAGATCCAGACGATGGGGGAAAATTCGGAATACTTGAGTAAGCATGTTCATTAGGCAAATAATAAAATCCACTAGCTATGGCATCCATCAAAGAGATCGTAAGAGTTTAGAACATGCCTCTAAAGCTTGGCGTTAAAAATCAAGATAGTTAGAACTTGATTGGAATTATCAAGTTTTACTTCAGCATGCAATTTTTTTTTTTGTTTTTTTTTATGGAAGCATTTTATCACAAATTTAGTAAAACATGTGAAAATTGAAGAAGCCGAAAGATTAAGCACTTTTGTGCGCAGGTAACAACAGTTAGGGGTCGAGAAAATATTTGGTTCTCTTGGGTAAAACACTGTTTTTGTTGTCTCAAAATGACGCCAAATGTTAGCTCTTTTCCTCCCAAAAGTGCAAAATATTACTTCATATTTTACATATGCAAACAACAAAACTTCATACTTATTCATTGTTAGTCAAATGAATTCGGCTGTTTGTTCAAATCGGAGCCTACGCTTTTGGTCGAATGTACCCACTCAAAATATTCGGGACGGATGTTTGAATGTCCTCTCTTTTGCGTTTAAACCAATTAGATTCCTTATAAGATATCGCATTTGAATAGCGCGGCTTTGTTTCCAGGCATTACTTTGTATCACGTTGGAACAGATGGTGGCCAATTCGACTTTGTGGACGTCCTCACGTTGGAAGGCCTTCGATACGAGTGTCAAATGAGGAATGAACCCATAGACGACGACCAATTCGTCCAGAGCACGAATTGCCGACGGATCCCGACAGCAGCAGTCAACAACATCTGAGTAATTGTGGTTAGATGTACGTTTATTTACGGACTAGTAGTACATTAGGAAGATTCTGTTACATGTATAAAAACAATAACTCTTCGATCCATGGCCAAAGCATAGATCTTTAACAGCACCATTTGACTCGTTTGAAAAGAGCGAGGAACGGGCCTGGCTCACTCAACCTCTGAACTGTTGGGAGGTCATTTGTTTTGAGAGCTTAAACGAGTCATATATTATCAGAGTTTCGTTTCCATGCAATGTCAAACATAAGGCACGCAAATGGTTTGAGTCCCCGGGGGTCAATGGGTGGGTTAATAAACCTAAGAGTAATAATAATAATAATAATGTTATTTAAGACTTTGGGTCCCTGGGTAAGGCCAGCAGTAGGGATGGTAGTAGTAGTAGAAGTAGTAATAGAAGGAGTCGCGGTAATTGTCTTAAAAGGCGAGGAAGAATCGTCTAAACTGGCTTCGATTCCGTGTGTCCCAGTAGATTAGCTGAGGTGCTTGTACTTGGTGAAAAGATTGTAAAGCACTCTCAGAGTGGACTTGAGATCCAAATTGACAATGTCCTCAGGTCTGGCCTTGGGCTTGGGCAGCCCACCATCTTGCATCAACTCGAAGGCTAGGCCCACATTGGTGACTTTTTCTTCAAAGGACTAAAAATGGAAGAGATACAAATCGTGGATGAGAGAGTAAGAAAAGCCCTCACGAGAAATGGATAGAGCAAATTATCGAGATTAGATATCTGAAAGTGACACCAATGACGGACGCTACTCCGGATCCCATTTAAATGAAAGGTAGAGAGAAACCCACCGGTAACCACAATGTCAGTCGGGCTAATTCAACCCAAAAGTTGTTCATGGAGCACAGGATCATCTTTGGAAGATCAACTCATGGTCCACGACGCTCTTCCGTCATCACTTCCTCGACTACTTTCAATCAGTAGATAGATATTTTGATACACCCGCTATATATCACTCCTTGGCTTCTATCCGACTTCATAATAAGTCGATGCAGGTCCAAAATTTCGAGCATTGAGGCGAAATGCAGACAAGAAGTACCACAGATTATTGAGCGTTTCCCGAATTAATTGGCATCCAGTATTTCATATCCATTACAAATCTCGTTCGTACTGTCTCTGGTCTTTCCCCAATTGCTTTTGGTTTTGGCTCGTTAGTGCTAGTCCGACAGATTGCAAAAACTTGTCTTCTCCATGAGCGACACCCAATTCGACCAAAGGGAAATCCAAATCACAGAGAGTGTGGCACAGGGGATAGATACCCACCGGCACAACATTAGCGTGCTGGTGCTCTTTTTCCAGGACCCACGTTCGGCACAAATGAGAGCCCACCACTTGAACTGGCCAAGGAAGTCAGTCCAGCCAACATCTTACCGTGTACTAATTGCGACAATGAGTGTCAAACCGTGCAACAATGGTGTAAACGATAACGCTTGCAGAAAAGGGCTACCATAAACGAGAGTACACCCTTTCCTCTCCGTCTCTAACTTCGTGATTCCATTTCCCCTTTTCTTTTCTAATCTATAGTGCCATCTCTTAATGAACTCTTGTAGATCCAGAGTGGGTCCTGAAGGTACACACACGGTCTTGATGAAAATCCCTCCTGCACCACCATTGACGTACCATCACTATATCAGGTTGCTTAAAGTAAATGATGGCTTTGTCTTTTTGCCTTTCTTGGGGATTCCCGGAAAAGTTTTTTTTCCTTAGCTATTTTCGGAACTCGTTGCGCCCAAAGCAACCCTAGCTTTAAAAGAATGCCGTGCTGATGCGATTACACTTGGCTTAGGCAGCTTCATTCTGTCACCGTACCCCAACTATGCAGAGAACAAAGCTAGAAATGTCACCAAAGGCCAAACAACTTTTCCGTGGCCTTTCCTTTCATGATGGTCATGTAGGTAGTTGCGTGGGAGGAAAACGTCAGTCACGAGATGGAGACTCGAGTTGAAACCTAGTGTGCCCTCTTTTTTGATGATCATTAATTTCAGAACTCTCGATTCATCAGCGTTGCTAGCGATGGGCTAGCACAACGGCCTAGACGCCCCCAGGCCCTTGCAACCGAAGGGTTGGGTTAGGTTAGATTAGGTAAGGTTGGGATAAATTCAAAGATGGCAACACTGGTCGTCTTGAGAATCACCAGTTCTGAATGAAATTACCGTCCATATTTATTTTCACCCTCACACAAAGAATGTCTCATTATCGAATTACCTGGGGAGTAAGATGGAAGTCATAGAGTGGAACAAAGTATCCTTCCAAAAGCCCCATGAGAAGACATAGGAACACGCCATCCGAGAATTGAGCGTCCAAATCATATACATCCAGGTTGATCTTGTTCAGATGCTTGTTCACAAAGGTCACCAAAGACTTCTTGACCACCTTTGGAGGGAAACGATATCATGCAAAAGAAAAAAAAAATCACGAAAGATGCATTAGGTTCGTTGAGAGGCGCTTAGGTCAGTTCCGCAAATGATCTTGAGATTTTGACCACAGGATTTGTCCCGGGACAAACATAATTTCTACCTTTGAAACCTCTCACACGCCCAAAGCTTACCAAAGTGCTCGGAGACGTTGACTCAAATTCAATCATAATCAGATCTACGTGGATATTCTTGTAAGAAACTATCAGCTCTCTCAATTTGATGTCTCTAGTCAATCTCTTCCTATTTCTTACGGACAAAGACCAATAAATAAGTTAATACATGATCTTTCTTCATCTATCACTTCTTGGAAGACGGTTCTTATCCGTCTGAGAGCTGTATTCATAAACACACCAATTGCGCACGTGGTCTCTTACTTGAAGCTTGTCCGGGGCGTGATCGAAGAGGGTGTCAAAAGCATCACGTTCCTGCTTCAACCCCAAATCATCATAAGCCGAGGTGAGCTCCTCCATGATCACCCGATGCAGGAGAATGCCATCTCTCTTGGTAACAATCACCACATCCACCGTCACGTGCTCCGGAAGACGAATGGGAGCTCGGAAGTGACGAGCCAAGGCAACCTGATCCCCGAAAATGGTCCAAATTACATTTGTGTACACGTACGTCCATTAAGCAACAGACAACGGCAATCAAGTATTCATCCTTGACCAAATGAGTCGACCGGGATGATAACCAGAATGAGGACAGAAATACTGTACATGTAAACGAATTATTCCCATCGGTATGATTGATCCTCGTTACCCGCCTGGCGGTGGAGCGGTGGAGCTAGACGAGGCCACAATTGGACTCATTCCGATGCGGATATGTGCTCCAGAAATGGAGATCTCCTAATGAAGTTGCCCACTGCTTACCAACAAATGAAGAATTGACACAATGTTCTTGGTGTGCACACTATCGACGCTCCATTTGGCTTGTCCTCGTTGAAGCCCCAGAACATGATTGGCGAATCCCAGCACGATTCGCAACTTATTTCGTTGTCCGTCCTCGGTTTGCGTCACTTCCGGAACTTGCAGTTGTTGACCAGTTAGTTTCTCCATCAGCTTTTGCAGAATCTGCGAGGATCAAATCAGAAGAGAGTGGCTGATAATGATTTTCCAATATCACACTGTCACACTGGACTACTAGCTTCCATCGGAAGCATCGAAATACACATTATAACTCAATCAAGATTATTATTTTTTTTCTTACACTAAACCAAGTCCTTTTTGATTTGGAATACCAAGCTCATGGCCATTTTTACAATTTTATTACCATATGATTAAACATTCACTTGTTAAGCCATACAGGGGGGAAAGAAATCAAGGGCCTTCTGAGAATATTTCTTCCTACTTCGGCATTTCCGGACATGCTTTATATTCTTCAGAAGCTCACCCCATTGGAAGGTGACCAGTCTCCATTATAAGGCTTAAATTTTAGATCATTGATGACTTGGCACTAGGTTTTTGATAGTCAAAGAACATAACCAAACCATTGGGTTCAATATCATCAAGCAAATCTTTGAGTGGGCCAAGAAAAACATTTATCAGGGGGGAACCAAAAGAATACCCGGTATTTTCAAAGCAATGAAATGCCGATTGTCAGAATTGTGTTGGTTATCATCCATTCGCGTTCACGTGTCAACGATGCGAAAAAAGTGCAATTTTCCGATTCATTAAAGAAAACCGTCATCCCCATTTCAAGGGATTCTTAGACCTAATTCTAAGCAACGTTTTGGTAGGATGGCTTTCCGTCATTCCGTAAATGCACTTTCATAAGTGTGCTCAATTGCGTAAAAGCCTTTCTCCCACGCTTTTCCCGAGTCGCGTCCTAAATCGAGGTTTAAACAGGCTTGTCTAAAAAGTCACTTTAAATGTCTGGCCAGTCATGGATAAGTTAATAAACTCCAGCCGTTTTAAGGGGCCTTTAAAGGCCGGCTCGTTGTGTCTCCGGAATCCCGTTGCGCAACGACCCATTATTACGTGATGCCCACAATGTCTGTGCGTGTATGCATTATGGTCCAATGTCAAATGAAGAAGGATCCATCTATGGTGGGTGATCGGAGGCCTACAGTGAGTGGTGCACTCTCAAGATGAATCGTTTGTGGGGCGAACCAGTGGATGGTGGCAATTTGTGTCCAGTGAAACGGATATTACTTCTCAGGGGAAATTCATTGGTTGGGAACGCGAAGATCAATGGGAATTGGAGGGATAGAGACAGCAACAGGCCGCAGCTCTTGGCTCTCTTCAAAAAAGGGCTTTCGGGGCCAAGGAATGAAAATGGAGAGAGAGATATCAGATATCACTTGTCTGATAAGCAAATGAGATTTTATAAAAAAATGATCAAAAAACGCAGATGGATCTGAGAGGCAATATTAGAAGAAGAAAAAATCTTTCCTCATATTTATTCCCTTGTTATTGGAGAAAAGTGCGAGAATGCCATTATTGGTCGAAATTGTTCTATTTCTTTTCTCTCTTACCCTCGTCAGCCAATAAGCATACTTCAATAATTATAAATAAACATAAAACAATGTGTGTTTTTCCAAACAAAAAGTACATTTAAATAAACATCCACGAGCTTCGTCTCAACCCAGGTTTTAGAGCGTCGAGGTTTAAGGTGCGTTTTGAGAGGACCTCCAAATCCTCGAAAGTTCAGGCTTATTAGAACAATGAAGTTCATCCCTATTTTTTCTCGGGTTCCTTCATTGTTTAATTTGCTCCCTTCAAGCAATCAAAGGGAGTACGTAGGTGTTGATCCAATAGCATCTTATTGCAATTATTCATAGCAATTCGTTGGTGGATCAGATATTATGAAAATCTAAAGTTAGGTAAAATGAATTAATTTTTTTGTCTTGAACGGCTGGGAATTTCATTCTCACGTAGCCGCAAGGGAGTCCAAAAATAAACAGAATACAAAAGACAAAAAAGGCAAGACTGATTTCATTGACTTCATGATTGCCCGCCATATATGACAACCTATTTAGCACTTCCACTCGGACGGTCTTTAGTTAAAGTAAGAAAACTAAGATGCTATTCGAAACGAGGTTGAGATGGTCCTTCCAATCTTGTGCCTGAACTCTAAATGTGTCGTGGATGGATTTCCACTGAATTTAGCGATGGCCTCTCTGGACTTGTCAACTCTATGAAAGGAGTGGGTTTCAAAGTCTCATGTGACCAATGGCAGCCTTGAATAGACAAAAGGAACAACCACCATGTGGAATCCACAAATATGTGTCCTTTTACAGTGTACTCTGTCCTTCCAGTGCCTTGAAAGGTCGCTGTGTAGGAGTTGTGACTATCAAGATTGTGACTATCAAGATTGTCCCTCTCCCAACCAGGTTCGTCACGATGACGTCTTGAGTCACTGATCGAGCAAGAAGAGAGAAGAGCTCTTGGCAAGGAGTGTGGCTATGGGTGTATGACAAAATGGGATCGGCGGCACGTGGGATTACAATGAGCACTCAAGGGACAATTTTGGCGCTCTAGAGATCCATGGCAATGAATGAATGAAATGCTAGAAGGGACCGAGAGGAGGCCCTCAAAATGCTTCACTGAATGATGAGTGAGTAGGAAGCCAAACTTGAGCGCCTAAGGGGGAGGNGGGGGGGGGGGACTCTCGTTCTGTGGAAACTCCCTTGGGCGGCTCAGCTGGACCGTGGGACGAGAATGCTCGATGTGGGGGCGAAACAGCGCACGAATAAACTAATCATTTTCATTGGGGTATAAAGAAGTTGAAGCATACAACATTCTTTGAAAGGTCGCGTATGATAACTAGCTTATACATAACACTCGGCACTCAAATCAAAGGGGGAAATAAAGATGCCTTTTTCGGGGTTTGAAGTAATTATATCGCTAGATCAAATAATCCTACAAATACGTAAAATATATCACCGGTCAAAGGGACGTCCTAACAGTATTTCTTTCACTTCCATAACTGGCCTCAAGATCTTAAAACTTCAACCTTTTTCGTTCCTCCATCCTTTTTACTCCCTCTGTCCCAGTTCCTAACAATGGATGATCTCAAGCCCTTTTACTCCTTTGTTTTTACTTGGAAACGTAAAAAGCAAGAACAAGAGAGATTCGACGAGGCTTTTCAATGAAATTGCAAATACTTTGTGGGCGAAATGCTATATAACTAAGCTATTTTTCCATATCACATTGAAGCGACCACTAAACTAGGTTGAGCGCATCTTTCTGCAGAGTTTAAGTGCATCTATGATGAACAAGTGATTTCAGTTTAGGGAGTAAAAAGGGGTAAAGGTTGATTTTTGTGTCGCTTAGTGATGGTTAAAATTCATTCATTCAGTAAATCATCATCGAGATCTGCTTCGGCTCTAATTCCGGATATAATCTTTCCAAGTCACGATTCCACTGTTAACGATTATGATGCACAGGTTTGTAACAGTTGCTTCCGGTGCATTACACCACACGCAAAATATGTCACTTCACGGTCTGCACCCAAGGGAACAAAGATAAAAGTGTGGCTTTTCTTGTTGTAATTATTCTTGTAATTATAGTTATGGATATCCGGGATAACGGGCACTCAAGATTTACAATGAAATGTGATCTACTCCAAGAAAAACTGGGTATGTCCTAAAGAAAGGAGGAGGATATGGTTTCATGCATTGCTGAAGCAGGGCTTTAAATAAATCATGTTACCAAGGGGGATGAGAATGCAAAGATGTCATTACCGAAGCCAGACCATTTATGTGACCTTTCTCTGCCTCTACAGAGTTCTAAATAAAGTTTCCGGGCACCAGCAGCGTTCATGGTCAAACACCCAGAGGCTAAGAATGGACCCTTGCGAAACGCCAAACCACCTCAAAAAGGTCAGATCAGTCACTCGAGTTTGTTCAAATAAAACTTGGAGGCTTATTGGTTTTCGAGTTGGTCGAGCACGGCCCAATCTTCGCCCAAGGCCGAATTCAACATGGCCCTCTGAATTTATCCATCTTTGTTAAATCTTGCTCGTCGTTCGGGTCCAGGTCCGTCAGAATGTTGTACCCAAATTGGTAAATTGTGAAAAGGGCGTTTTTCGACCCAAGTATGCCATTAGGAATTACGTATATATGGACCAAGAGATTTAAGAAAAAAATAGGATGTTTAAGCTTCCTTGTTACTGTGCCCCTGATGTCTGGGACTTGGCGTGATAGTCCTTGTTGAGAAATGGCAATTAGTCTCACCCTCTTCAAGTGTTCACCAACTTCTAATTTTGGAAACAAACATCGATTAGCTGCCAAAAAAGTAGAGCACCAACAACTACAAGAAAGTGCTGCCAGAGATTGGACTTGACAGGTCTGAAAATGTGGAGTTAGTACGTAATTCTGAGGAGAATCTGATCCGAGAATGAAGTGAGGAGGAAAATGAACGAGCCAGAAATAGCTCGACACGGTAGGAAGTACAAGTGGGCTAATTGAGGTTCAGTCAGTATGTTACAGTGTGGTTCTGGATAAAATTATCTCATCACAACATAGAACTATAAACGACTATCATAATTTGGTTCAGACCGTTTGGTTGATCGCTTTCAAGTCTCGTTTCAAATTCAAAAAGGACACAAACGTTCGTGCAGGTCTATCTGCTTACGATTTTATTATAACTTTCACAATTCATCGGGTGTGCGTCCATGGCCTATGAAATTTGTTAATCGGGGAACCAGGCGCAATTATTTTTTAGTTCATGCGTTCATTCTCTTCATGTCTGGAGACTTACATTTGGATATAAAAGCCGTTTCATTTCACCGGAAAAGGCCTCATCTATCTTGCATTTCAGAGATCGTCGTCTTCTTAAGTGTCTCCATACAAAACTAAAATCGACATCGCAATGTTCCAAAGGATGAAAGCATTTGCTCCATTCATTCCCAAAGCAAAAACATGGAATGAGTTCATTTCAAGGACGGATAAATTATCTAATTATATCCGTCTTCTTTTCGTTACAAATTAGGATCCATTTCGAGTATTAATGACACGTTTTAAACGGAATGATTTTGTGGGCACAAAACTATGTCTCTCAATCACGACAAAGGAAGGGCCAAACGTGGGATTTTTGTACTCCTTACTGACTTACTGTAGATTGGCCCACTGAATGAATGATCTCTAGCCCAATGATACAATTCAGAATCCATCGTGAACTGCACGATCAAATTTCTCAAATGTACGATAAATCTTGTTTCATTTCAAAACATGGCATGAATGTTGTGGGAAACTTAAGGAAAGTGACAGAATATGAGCATGTTGTACAGTAAGTGACGTACTGCAATGTAAGTGACTGATGCAAGTAATCCTTCAATCTCATTCCCCGCCCCCGCGTTTCCCCCCAACTGAATGCATTCACAACCCAAAAGTCTAAAAATGTCATTCAACCAGAGTGCTTCTTCCAAAGAAACCTTTTGAACCTCATTAGACATTCTGCTGACAGCGGTCCCTTGGGGCACCACGCTCCCCAATATCACAGTCAGCCGAACCAGTTTGTGCGAATCATTATTAAGGATGTGCAAAAGATGCAACTATATTCTTTTTGCATAATTGGCCATGTTTCAGTTTTTTTCATCTTCGACGCGTTTCACATTCTTTACACTTTTATTGACATCATCATCTGCATCTTTTTCACTAAAAATGAATACACATTGTCTTTATACTCTTTTTCAAGCTAAAACACTAGTCACAAAGTGAAGTCAACTGGCACCCCATTCTATGGCTATCTTCCAAAACATAAACAAACACCCATTGACAGAGGCTTTGGTGTAAAAGTGAAAAGGAACATCATGCCTGAGTCAGCTGAGCACTACACCCTCTGATCCTTACTTTAAGTCATCAACCGCTCCCTCTTCTCACAAGATATTCTACGTCATCTCATTCACAAAGCTCATTAAAGAGTTGGGTGAGCCTGGTGTGTGGTCTTACAACATGCAAAAGAAGGCTCTCTGTGGCAAGCTTTGCTCCTTTGCTGGGCTTATGTTCCGACGTTTGGCCCTTTGCACCCATTTTGATTCGAACGTGCATTTACATTTTAAACGGTTTTTTTTTATGTTGTTCGGCATTGGGGGCCAATTTTCAACGCATTATTATTTGCATAATTGGCTACATATATTTGCATTTTTTACACAGCCTTAATCATTATATAACTACATACATCCGTGAATATGAACCCCGTGACACCCCTCCTTACCTGGCCATCATAGAGATCCTCTTCGATGTCTTGCACAATGATTCGATAATGATGCAGCTCGTCGTTGACCCAATCGATGAGGACCTTGATGAGCTCCTTGAACTTGGGATTCTCAAAGGACTTGGGCTCAATCATGGATCGCTCCTCGTTCTCTTCCAATTGATACTCCTGCGAGAAACAGAAACAAGACATGTTATGTGTCATTGCTTAATGGATTTCTTGCTCTCATTAATACTTACATACCCAAACAACATTTAGTATGTAAGTTTTTAATCTGTGCTAGAAATCAATAAATCAAAGTCGTTCCTTATGGTTTTGTAAGCTAGAAGAATTCCACGATGTGTTGGGGGGTATTTCCATCAAAACTTAAAAAGGCATTTCAATCCTTGTCGGGAATGAGGAGTAATCCCCGGGTTAATTTTAAATGAGTCATTATGATTCGAATATTTAATAGGAATTCAACTTTATAGGCTATTCAGTTTAACAACGTATTTGAGATGGCAGACCAAATGAGGTGCGAGATATTGGGTGGCCCCAGTACAAATCGAAATGAGTGTTTTGAATATCAATTGTGGCAGCTCCGGAATTGAATTGTAGACTTTTAGATACATGTTAGCTCCGCATTGGTAAATAACCAAAATAGACCTGAATTACATACGTAATAGGTGACGACTGGAGCGCACATGCTCAAGTCTAGAACATGCAAGATTCTTCCCATTGACAACTAAAATGCAAAGGCATGAGGCACGAAAATGATGGGGTAAAATTAGAAAATTGACAGTGAAAAACATCACATTTCAGCACGTCCTTGTTTTTATATTCTAATTGCTTTCTTTGTGTGAATGAAAAACTTTCAGTAGATACATTCTTGTTCAATCCTACACATATAACGCTATGAGAATTATCAAAGGTTACAAATTTGAATTGGCCTATCCGTATCAAATATAGGCAAGAACCACATAATCCTAAGCTGGTCGAAACAAATTTCCATCCACTAACTTCATTCAACTATTTCAAATCCTCCATGCGGTTCACATTCCCATATATGTAATCCAATTCATTTGTTACCGCCTTCATGCAAGTGCCAACGACATAAAAATTCATTTTGAGTCGAGTTCGAGTGCATTCCGGGTCTCGTTGGCGAATGGAAATCAGTCCAGATGGAACATTCATAATAGATCCGTATGTGGAAAAAAAACCCGCTCACCTCGGGCGGCATCTCGGCTGATTTGGGCATGCCGGGCGAGTCGATGGCGTGCTTGCCTTCATTCTCCACCTCCTGAACTTCATCCGTCTTCTTTTTCCGGCCAAGGGTGCCCACTTTCGTCCAGAATGTCTCCTCCGGGTAATCCTATGATAAACATGGTATGTATTACATTAATGGAAACGCTATGGCACGATGGGAATACAAATATCATTAGCGTCGTAATGGGCGATGGACATACATTTGACGATTATGAACAAGATGAAGAAAGAAGAACATTCCCCCACTTTTACGGCTGGAGGCGTTATTTTTACCCACCACAAATTATAATCAATTTCAAAGTGGCGTGAAATTACTTCAAACCACTTTATCCAATAGAGGTCATATCAATGGAGTCGTCATTGTGAGGTCCATTCCGGAGGCCAAAAGAACCAGAATAGATTCACCGACTAATGCCTGGTTTTCTAGGATCCGATCAAATTCGCATAAGCAAGAAGCCTCATATGAGCGATGAATAGAGGAAAATTCTGAAAATCCTAACCAATGTTCAATCAGACTTGATCGCACGTTAGAGTCCAAAGCTATGTGCTCGCTGTATGTAATCAGTAACGTAGTAACAAAAATATTGAGTCACACAAGCAAGTATGGTGTTGTATCATGGAGAGGGATTATCCTTCGAATTTCAAAAAAAAAGATGGCACCCTCAAACGTTGAACATTGGTTTAAATTCTAAGCCATATTAATGATGAATTTATTTCCATTGATCATTGGACCCTCCCTCTATCACTCATTTAATTTTCAGTTGATGGGAAAAGCTGCAGGTTTGGGGTCTCAAAGTTACCCTGGTTAATCACAAATCGAAATAAAAAAACAGATCAAATCGTTCAAAATGGATTTGTTAGCGCCAGGTAGGGTAGCTCCATTACGGTATAAATGCGATGGATAAAGGTTACCAGGGCATTTGCCATCAGTTCAGAGATAGCTAGCTTTTGCATAATTACGAGGCCATCCTCCTGTAGATATGCATGTAGCGTCATCTAGCGGGAAAAGGGTCTGGTGTTCTCTAACAATCACAATGGTAAGAGGAAACTCATCTATTTTGGGCCGTTCGTATGGAGTATGGAAAAACACTCCTTTCCACATTATGCTCCACCAATTAGTTGATGGTGCTACTTTTTTTTACACTGTGCCTAAACTGATTATAAAACTAAGCGAACCCTAGAACGACATGAATGACAATCTATATGTATGTCTAACCCTTATCCTACAGATTGGCTATCATCTTCAAAACTGGCCTCGCCAACTCATTGTTGGAGAACAACATAAGCAGGAAATTATGACGCGACTGGAAATGGCTTAAAAACATATTTAGCATGACTCTTTTTGGGTAAACGTTATTCTCCACCGATTAGTTGGTGGTCCTACTTTTTTAAATCTTAACCTGACCTAATCAAACCTTACCTAACCTAACACGATATCAATAACCCTTAAAGTCTCTATCTAAACCTTTTAACATTTTGCCACTAATTTAAAAATTAGCACCGCCAACTAATCGGTGGAGAATAACGTTTATCCCTTTTTTTTGGTTTCCAATCCTCATGAATTCTCGGGCTCTTCGAACGATTATTTCTGGATGAACGGAATCGATTAGAGGGTTAGAATTGCCTTAGGACGACGGTGTAAAAATACCTTGGGTGTGGCCGGCGATCGAGTGCCCGCCTTACGGGACAAGGACGGAGAAGGGGCGGCGCTATTGCTACGCGATTTGGGGCGGGGTAGGGACATGGTGAATGGTTGGAACCGGGATTCAATCGATTCAATGGCTCTTGAATATTGTCCCAACGTAAGGGGGCGTGAGACGGGGAGTGCGAGATCAGGCCCAACTCTGACGGAGAGACGAGACTGCACCTGGTCTATTCGCACCCAAAATAAACATTGGCAGACTGGATGGATGATGGCTGTGACCGAGCTAGGTACAGCCAATTTTGAGGGACGCTGGGGATCAGGCTGGCCAAGTTTGATCAAACTTAGCCATATGGAGGTGACTGTACAAGTGGAACTTTTGGACGACAAATGAAGGACAAAACGGACTCGTTTCACTTGAAATGATTATTCAGCCGTCAGATTATTGAGAGACAGCCTATTTTCGAGACACTCATATGCGGCCTTTGAAAAGTAAAAAACACTAACCGTAAGCGGTTTCAAGTTGGTGTCATCATTTCCAGAGAAGCTATCGCTATCTATCATTTAAAAAGGACTGCTTTCTTGCAAATTGGCTTGGTGAAAACGGCAAAATAAATATTTATGTTTTCCGGAGACAGTTAAGCAGATCTATGATTCCATCGGTATCTCCATTAGACCTGCATATTTTAAAACGCAATGCATTTTTCTGCGATGAATCTATTGGCTCAGTCACTAACGTCCACAGGGCAAATTATCTTCAAGACAAAAGGAGAGAGCCCAAGTCAAGCCTTTGTTGGACCAACTGGCTTGACTGAGCACTGTGAATAATTTGTTGGTTTGGATTCATAACTGAAGTATCTTTTAAGTACAAGCAAGACTGTTAGATGGTAAGGCAGAAATCCAAACCAGACAGAGCCAAGAACCATTGCTTCACAACCATTAATAGCAGTTCTAAACCCTGACACTGGCTGTCGGCAATTTGTCATTGCAGCAATGCATTTTATCATCTCCTTCATACCTCACTGCACCTAATTTAAAGGAGAATACAACTCTAAGCCCAAGTTCTTTTATTGATCAAAGTACTTTAAAAGAGCTGAGTGTTGAAATATGAAAATTGTGTCTTTGACAAAAAGCTAGAAAGCAATAATGTGATGTTAAAGCTCTGCCCAATGAGATAAACAAAGGAATGTTATCAAAATAATGTCAAATTGTACTACCAACTGATCTCTTTTTTCCGCCCTAACCATTAACCTCACTCATTGAGCCCTCATCAATAAACCTCACCATTCAAGGCTCTAAGGCTTGATCTGCTAGTCAAATATGATGATTGTTCTACCAATTTGGATAAAAAAATTGAGCAAAACGGGTTTTTAGTGTCTTAGATTAACATGCAGTCAAGTAGTACTAGTGATGGGATCAAATAAATTTTCAAAATCAGGAGTGCTAGAAAGCTAAGAAAGTCAAAGAACCAGCCGTTTCCAACGTAATATAAAAGGTTACGTTTGACCAAAAATGCAACCCTGGTTTGAACGAAAAAACTATTATTTTTTGCATGATAAGCACTTCAAACAGGGCTTTTGCAAACTTTCCAGTTCAATAAGTGATCACCCTGATTCATGTCACAAAAAAATGGCTGTGAATAAGGTTGGTGACCAGATGAGTGACGCCTGAAAGATGACGTCAAATTTGCTTCACGACCTTGAGATAAAGATAGGGCTGCCAGTTTGTCTTGGATTGCAACTCTTGCGTTAGTAGTTCTAATATCGAATAAAGCAAGAGGCAAATAATGACATTGACAAACTGGCGCAGCTGGCAAGAACCTTATGAATGTGCAACTTCAAACAGTCCTTTTCATTCTTCTCTCCCTCCTCTCGTTGAGGACAAACAAACCGAGCAACACAAGAATACGCTCTAAGATGCCTGATTTTAACAAGGTATTTTTCTTTGATCAACTTATTGCTAATTTATTCTAACATCATGAATACCCCACCAACCCTTCTGAGAGACCTTCCAAATCCTATAAGGATAAAATCACAACCCCTTTATACATCCACATAGTGATAAACAGAGAGCTATATATGGTGCACTTAAGCGTACGTGTTGACGCGTTGCCAATCATACAGCATACAAGCACTCGTAAAATTGATGATTTATTTGTATTGTATGGTATGTTCATCCATTCCAACACCGAAATTGTTCGGAATTTTACCAATAGAGAATTTGAAACGTCTCTCAAAAGAATTGATGGCTTATTCATTGTGTCACACTACTTGAGCAATAAATTGTTCATTGAATAATCCCTTGATAAAGCGGGGCATCTTAGAGAGTATTCCCTCGTTTCTAGTCTACGTTTGTTTGTCCGCATCTAGACGAAACGGAGGGTGCTCCCTCCGCTCAATGAAAAGGACTATTTAGTCGCTTCCAGGCGCAAGTGGTTTTTCATGCGGAATCTTTCTAGTCCTGTGTTTTCAAGCTTTTCCCAAGAGGTATGTCAAGCCCAGGAAACGCATCGCTAGTATCATTTTTTTCACCCTCTGAAATTCCCCTTTCAAAAGCTTAGTATTACCGCCAGTCTTTCTTCTTATTCTGGCACACACAATGTTGTTTTCTGGTTACCGATGTGAAGCAAGCAGCGACAGGGCAAGTAGTCCGGTGCTTAACTTGCCCAAGTGGGAACTTACCCCAAGTTGGGTTTGTACACAGACACTTGAGGGTAAAATGGTGTGGCCAAACTTACGTGAAAAGTTTGATAACAGGGCAAATTAAATCAACTTATACAGGAAAAGCAATGAAGTGCACCAACAGTGACGCGGCAACATGGCTTTGGTTCAATGTTTGGTTTGCTTCTGGCAATCTGACTTTAACTACGAACAAACAATCCCCATTTTGCGGTTTTCCTGAGCTAACCATCTGGGCTTGCTACGTTAGTAGCGTATCACTGCTTTGGTTAAGCTTGCCCAAGTTCTAGTACTTGGCCAAGCTTTTCTTGTAAACAAGTGGAACTTGGGTGTCTGTGATGACTTGCTACTTGCCCTTTTCCCATCAGTATTTCTGGTAGAATGGCCAAGATTCCAGTAGCGTGGCAAAGAGCCTACGTAGATAGAATCTACAGTTGCGTTACTGAGAGTAATTTGGCCTTGAACAGAATGAAATTCTGTTCTGTGACCTTTAGGTCAACTCTTTTGAATACTCCACTAGTAGATAGTGGAGGTAAAGATATTGAACAGGTCTCATCTATGAAAGATCGAGGTGCAGTCCTCCAAAATAAGGGAAAATTCGATGAGCATATCCAGTTGAAGGTGGGTAAAGACTTTCAAATGTGTGGTTGTATATATGGCACGTTTCAATCCAGAGATGGCATCACAATGCTAAATCTGTACAAGTCAATTGTTCAGCCACATCTTGAATATGCTGCACCCATTTGGGCTCCAATGAGTTCAGTTGGTTTGCAAAAGGTCGAACAAGTCCAGAGATGTTTCACTAGGAACATCACAGGAATGAGAGAGCTCTCATTTTGGGAGAGGCTAAAAAGTTGGGACTGTACAGTGTTCAGAGAAGGTACAAAAGGTATCTGACACTGTACGTTTTCAAAAGCATTCACGAGCTTTGTCCCAACCCAGAATTTAGGGTCAATTCTAGTGACTGTAGAGGCTTAATCTACGTTTTGAGAGCACCTTCAAGCCGTCGAGAATCCAGACTAGCTTGAACCATGAAGTTCACTTCTCTTCTTACTCGGGCTCCTTCATTGTTTAAATTGCTTCCCTCTCAAATTTGTTGGAAATACGTAGGGCTTGTTGATCCAGTAGCATCATTCAAGTCAGACTTAGACAAATGTTTAGAAAGCTTCCAGTTCAACCTTACATTCAAGGACTAGCTCGGTCTGCCAGCTCAAATATTATAAAAAGATTGAAAGGTAATTAGTAGATGAATCATAACCTGTCATTTTAATAGTAATGAGGATTATATTACCTCTGGCAGTTAGAAAATCCTGTGAAAAGCAAACCAAAATAAAAAAAGAAAAAAATATTTCAGTGCAAGTGCAGAGGCCAGTTTTTTTTACCTCTTACCTTGGAGTTGGGGCTTGGACTTTAAACTGTATGAAATACTCTAGCCAAAGTGGCGAGCAAATGCTCATTCTTGGTAACGTCCAAGCCTTAACTGAGAGGTACAACCATAAAAGAAATAACAAAGAAGAGTAAAAATTGACTTTGTTGTGGTTTTTTTGTGGAGCTGAATTAGTAACCAGAGGACAATGAAACTCTAGCTGATGGAAAGCAGCGGCTCTACAATCAGAAACTATAACCTAGCAGCCGGGTCAGCTGACATTCATTCGCTCTGAAAACTAGTCCGCCTGGCCAGCGCTCATCGCATTCTCTAGGAGTTTCTTCCTCTATGGCATGACTATCTATGGGTTAGAAAGTTTAAAAAGATTGCCACAGGTTGACTGCAATGTTTGTCTTATTTCTTCCTCCTCAAAATGCTGAAAATCAGTGTTGCGGGAGTACATTTTTCTTGAATATTCTTTGCATCACGTGCCCTATATTTATCACAGCAGCATTTTTTCCCACCCTTTTCAGTTGCCAAAGTATCGAAAGGACCGGTTTTTTAATCGCTCTTGCCTCAGAGAATGAGCATTCGCTGGCCAACCTGGACAGGGTATCTTCATACTGAGTAACGTCCAGGCCAAGCACTAAACTCCGAGTTAAGACCCTTAAGAAACTCTTCTCAAGTCATAGGGCTAGTCAAGTAAGCACGCTCATGGACAACTGACGTTATTCCTTGGAGTAAAATCAAAGACAACATGCCCAGCCAAAACCCACTGTGCATGGATTGGATTTTGACCTTTTTTCCATTTTACATGTTTGTCTAGGCAATTAGCATGAGGGTAATGGGCCAATTTAATAGTGCATTCACTGATTAACCACAAAGATGCTCATTTAGTAGGGTTTTGTAACACAACTCGCACAAAATCACTCGATTATTGAAAATTTAATGGGCTAATGGTGCAAGTTGCATGTGATGTTTGTCTTAGTTCTCTCTCCCCAAAATGCCCAAAATCAGGGTGCCGGACCACATTTTCCCTTGAATTTCCTTTACTTGACATCCCGACATCCCCTATTTAAATTCCACCCAGAACCTTGGACTCTCCTAGCCAGTGATTGAACTCAGGGTTCACGAAATCTTCGGGTAGCATAACGGAAAGTGGACATTCTGTTAAGAATGTTTTCATGCCCGACAACTCATGAGCAAGATAATTCACCCTGACTTAAAACATTTTTACAAATCAGTCACCTTGTGCAGTACCGGAATGTTTTTGTTGACAAATAAGAAGCGCAACTGAAAGCAGCGTTGAGCGACGTCAATTTGTCCGGGTTGGTCACGATTTTTGAGTCCGTTACACCGCCACGATGACCACTTGGTCGTCTATCAGTAGTGGTTTGCGGCACGCCCACAATCCTGTGGTGTTCTTTGACGTATCAGTGGGCGACACGCCCCTGGGTCGGATGCTGTTCGAGTTGTACGCTGATCTGTGCCCGAAAACGGCAGAGAACTTTCGTCAATTGTGCACGGGCGAGTTCAAGAAGAACGGTATTCCTCAAGGTTACAAAGGCGCCATCTTCCATCGGGTCATCAAGGATTTCATGATACAGGGTGAGTTGAGCCACGGGCTTCTTCTAGCGATATGATTTTACGGGTGGCTACCACGGGAGAGAAAATTCTGAATCGGCTTTATCATTAATTTTATTCTATATATAAGTATTTCATATGCATTTGATACTCAACAGATCTGGCTCAGTGAATTGACCAGACCAAATTTGGGCCCTACATCCTCCTTTAAGAACTCAGGTGCGATAGCCAAAGTTAGGTCGTAACGTTGCCCTATACCTTAAATCATTAACCTTCTCTTGGTCAGACACATACTTTACTTGATAATTGTGAATTGCCTGCTATTACCACGCTAGCCAATTTCTCGGGACTCGATCTCTATTCACAGACTCTATGCAACCTCGTAATGTAGGAAATATTACGAGTAGCGCGGGTGAAAACATTGGACGAAAAATTGTTCAATACTTTTATGTATATTTAGCTTATATTCTGGGATCTCATTGTAGATGGCTGACGGCAATAGTGGTAACAGATAATTACCACTTTCGCCAAACTATCTTCTGTGAAACTCCGAAAAATTGTTCCCTGCCCAAGATCTGTGCTTTGAATTGACTAAACAAGCGCCCAACATCAACTGAGATCATAGGTCTTGGAAAAGAAACGACACTGACATTTTTTCGGTTCAAACATACTAATGTACCATATTCAGGTAGAGAGTAGATTGGTGGCTTTTATGACCGTTTTGGTTTGAAGCCAATCAACGCAAAAGGCGTGATCAGACCGGCACACTGTTGCCGGCACCTAGAATATTTTCAAAGTTAATTCTCAACAGAGGCGAGTTTCTTAAGAGATCTTCCAACCTCCGAGTCTGGTGCTTGGATGGACGTCATTCAGTATGAAAATACGCTGACCAGAATGGCTCATGTGTGCACATTCTGTGCAAATTTCGGATCACTCACACTTGCACTGTTTCTTCTCATAAGAAAACATCTCAAAAAGCTGGAGAGACTGTATTCATTGTAATATGGGAGTAATTGGTATATTACAGACCCAACCCAAGCATGCAATCCACAGGCAATTGCTTCTTTAGCCTTGATTTATATTCCTGTTTTTTTAATGTTGCCTATTTCATGCACCGTCATTCGTCTTGAGGTGAGTTTAAGATCTGACTCAAGGAGCGTTCCTCTTCACTAGAAAGTATGGCCTTCTCATTACGCCTCCGTCACAGCAGGGGACACAAGTTAAATAATAGCCTCAATATGACATTATTTCGGTCTCAAATCTTCGTGAACAACCACTTCGTGCGTCTCATATTATCATTAATCTCGCCTGCTAGCTGAGGATTGTGGGCCAGGCTTGCCTTATATTTCACTAGTGGTAACCTGCATGGTTAAAACCCTTGTTGTCTGGATTGATGTTATGTACATGCATTTAAAACTTTATTTACATACATTGATGGACCGACCAAAGACATAAAATGTGCAGGAAGATAAAGCGCTGAAACGGAAAAGCATGCTTAATTAAAATGTGCCATTTGGCCGAAAATTAAATTGCTTATGCTATTTCAGTCTCCCCCATTATTATTCATCAACATAAACATTGTGTGACAAGACATGATAACACAGATGGCGTTACATATATTTACGAAGGGATCAACTCACGATCTTATAATAAAGGAGCCCACTGCAATCTATGTGCCTATTATATCGTACTTGACCCTGCTCTCTCGTCATGCATGCATTTTTTGTTTATATTGTTTAAATCGTCGACGATTTACCGAATTGATACTCCATCGCAGAGTAGGCTAATACAGAAAAGGCAACCTGTGCTTTGTTGAAAACTTTTTGGACTTGAATACTGGGTCCCCAATGGTTAATTGGCGGCTCAACTGTTTCTACTTGTGCAATCCTTTTTGGTTGTGATTTCAGGCGGGGATTTTGTGAACAATGACGGGACGGGCGTGACCTCGATCTACGGCGGAGGTCCTTTTGAGGACGAGAATTTCAAACTCAAGCACGATGCACCCGGTGTCTTATCCATGGCCAATTCCGGAAAGGACACCAATGGATGTCAGTTCTTTATCACGTGTGCCAAGTGCGATTTTTTGGACAAAAAGCACGTGGTCTTCGGTCGTATTATTGATGGCCTGCTGGTCATGAGAAAGATTGAAAATGTGCCCACGGGACCTAACAATAAACCCAAGATTACGGTCACCATTTCCCAATGCGGTCAAATGTGAATGAACCTGATTTTGACCAAGACCATTCATGGCAGCCCTGTGACAAAGAGACAGACGGCGACTTTACTAGCGTTTTGAATGTCCCACCCTTTTGGGTAGGTATTAGGGTGGCTAAAAGTGTGCTGGAAAATACATGTATTTATTTTTGCCTCAAAGTTTGCAAAATTTGTCAGCGGTCGAGCGCTCCTTTTTGGACTCCAAATTCATAAAAATTCTCTTAATTTTACACACGATGAAATAAATCGACTAAGGCATGTTCTTGGTAACAATCAAAGTGTGTAGGCTTATTTACTAAATCCAGTGATACCCCATGGGGGCGTTGAGTAGCCTTCCCATGGGCGTCACCATCATTTGAGGCTGATGACTCCCATCACGAACTACCTCCTTGGATCTGTTCACGGACTTGGTCTGATTTACAGGGTTCCGACTACGGTGTTGCGACAGGTGGATCATCACCCTGGGTTTTGAGTCACCACGTGGCGGCTCCCCAGGTGTCAGCTGTCGTAGTTCTCCCTAGCGCCAACCTAGCCGCCTCACAGTGCCAAGTCTGCATACACACTTTTCAAGTCTAGTCTTTTAGCTTCAGGGAAGCTCAAATGACTCAAGCATGGCCAGTTTTCTACGAATTGGTAGATTTTCGAATGTCTTCTTCAGATTGCCCTCCCCATCCAGAATGATTGGAGGAAGTTGGGTGATTCTGGCAATGGGTTACCCAAGCAACAACCTGCTGACAAGAACAATCCTTCGCACAATTTTTGGAAAGTCACTGGCCTAAGTTTTAAGAAGAAAAAAAATCGAACCATAATATTGCACAAAAAATGGGGTTTGAGCAACGCTGTACTCTTTGAGTAGGGCTATTGGCAACGCGTTACTATTCTGCAAAAGTAACGGTATCAGTAACGGAAAGGGTTCTTTAGCCCTCCCGTGACTTTCCCTTTCTTGTTTTCCTTTTTAAACGTGGAAAAGAAAAAATGTGTAAAGGTGTCCTCCCAGATTTTTCAAAAGCTCCTTCTCAAAAGCAATGTTTTTTTGCTATTGATGAGATCAAATGAATCATCGCGGGAGACTTCAACTAGGGTTACTAATTTATACGCTTTCTGTGACGTTTGACATTACGAGTTGCTTGACAGAAACCTCTAGGTTTGACTCAAAATGTATCCCTGATTTTCCTCTCATCAAACAAGTGGAATACTTGCGCCTTATGTGTACTTTTTTAAGCCAGGAAAAGTAACTTGAAAAAATACTTGTGAGGATGTTTAGTAATAGTGACAAAACATTAAAACTAAAGAACACTTGTATCCCTCTACTCTCGTATATTCGTCATTTGTTTCACGTCATATTTACTAGACGTCCAAGATATCGTTGTTAAAGCTTTTTCTGCATTTTTAGTCCATCTTTTTTTGCAAAAGTAACGGTATCATTAATGGTCATGCGTTTTATTTTTTTGGTGATGGTTCAAGCTCTGTTAAAAAAATCAAACCGTAATATTGCATAAAAACAACTAATAAGGTTTCAACATTTGTGATAATGATAGAAACCCTATAAACGACAAAAAATCCAAAGACATTTTTAAAATTATTTTGAATGAAGGTTCTTGGGTAGAAGTTTTGCAGTTCATTAAAGTGAAGAATGGATTAAACTGGTACTTTCAAAGATAAATTATCACCAAATGTAAGGGCTATGCGATTTTTCCTGGCTTTGTTTAGCATTGCTACAGCCAGAATCAAGAATGACACAGCTTTGAATTAAGGAATCGACTTTTTATTGAAATAAGCATTAGTCTTCTCTCTACTCTCTCAAATTGCTTTTTGCTGCTATTACTCAGGCTACTTTTTCCCCAATCATTTTTCGTTCCAGATGGCGCTTTACTTTCAATGAAGTGATTCATCATGCCAAGGATTTCATGTGATACATCTATCACATCAAGACTCATCAGTCTTGGGATCCAAAGATGAATGGCCAAAACCCTACTTACCCCAGGGGTTTGGCAATTCCTCACTGAATGTTTGTTCTAATTTAGATGTATTTAGAATATGTCTTTTCTATTTGTATTACTCTTTGTATTATCCAACCTCAATTGACCAAACGTGTGTGCTGAAATTCCGAGGACAAATAAAAAGGAAGCAAATGGCAAGAACAGTTTGGGTAAGCATTGCCAATGGCTCAAAAATTTTATGAGATCACAAAAAAATTAAATTTACAAAAGGAGATGCATTTGATTGGAAGCATTTGACTAGAAGGTAACCGGAATAATGATTGTGTTCAATACATTTCGGACCATTATGATGAGGCTACCACCCCAAAGGCATTCATGATACATGCGAACCTTCAAAGTCTTCCGTGGGCAGAAGTGTCATCATAATTGGCCACTTTTCCCCTCTCATTTGGTCTATTGAGTTGTTCGTCATTCGGCCAAACTGTCATTTCCGTCTTCCGTCTTTCTTTCTTTTTTGGCCCGTTTTCTCTGGGGTAAGACGTGGGCGACTTTTGATATCGGGTTCTCTTTTGTGTTTCTTCCATACCGTCCTCATCATGTTCAGTGACCTCAAGAGCGAAGCCGGCCTCAAGAAATTGAACGGTTACCTGGCTGACAAATCGTACATCGAAGGGTAGGAGAAAGAGGTTTATATTTATTCATTCACGGGTAGTCTCCAAACCACCCGATTAGGTCTGTTGACATTGTTCTCCACCACTTAGTTGGTGGTACGACTTTACTCAATTTAACCTCACCTAATCAAAACTAAATATAACCTCACCTAACCTATCACGATACTTTCAACCCTGAAACTTCATAGAAATGATTTGCCAGCAATTTAAAAAAGTCGTATCGCAAACGAAGCGGTGGAGAAAAACATTTATTGTCCTTGTCCAAGGAATCAAAATCCTGCCCATCCCTAACATGCCATTTCATTTGCCCGTATGCCGCTCAGCCTTTCCGGAATTGGCCGTTCCGATCAAGCGGTTCGGGCCTAGAGATGACCGATCCAGGTTTCCTGGCCAAAGCTATTGTAATGCTGAATATATTGAATTCCAAGTGAACTCATTCGAATCCCTGAATGAAGCCTCTTAGATGGGGCCAAGTGTACGGACTTTAGCATCAGTCTATCGGATTTTGAACTTGACGAATGGGTGGGTTCAGATTTAAGGGGCACACTATGTGGCCCGTTGATGTTAGGTAACGGGAAGTTGAAATATTGGCACGAGCTTTGATTATTTTTTTTTGCCTTGTGGGTGGTAGATAGTTTTGATTTTTTCATATTTTTGCTTCTGTTTTGAGTTTGTCTAAAAAAGTAAGCAGGGCATAATACCTCTGTGTTCCTAATGTTCTGCAATTTGACCAAAGGAGTTTTGCCATTTTTACGACCCAGCACGCTTAAGAGAAAAAAAAAGAATCGTCGGAGGTTCCGTGAGGCATAGTTTTAGGAATTACGAAGTTCTTGAGCAAGCTGGAGTTTGACAAGTACAATGTAAAGGTCTTAGAGTCGCAAGCGATTATACCATGGGGTTTTCTTGTTGCTTGGCGACTGGTTGAAAATGAATAATTGACAATGACCAGTTTTGACCCCAACCTTCATGTTCATATCACCTATTTCTTTGTTCCCATTTCATTAGGTTTGTGCCTACTTCCGCCGATGTTGAGGTGTTCAAAGCCGTGGGTCAGGCCCCAGCTGCTGCCAAATTGCCGCATGTGGCCCGTTGGTATCGCCATTTGAAGTCCTTCAACGGTGGTGAGCAGGGTAAATTCGCCAAAGCCAAGAAGGCCGATTACGCCAGTGGTGGGGCAGCTGCCCCAGCCAAAGATGACGACGATGATGTCGATCTCTTTGGATCCGATGAGGATGAGGAGGAAGAGGATGCCGAGAAGGCCCGTGTCCGTGAAGAAAGGTAAGGCGTCAAGAATTGGTGGGTCTGCATCATAGATAACTAGTTATATGTTGTCCGGACCACCCAATACGCGTGTTTGAATACGAACGGCCAGGTGAAGTAAGAAGAATGCCAGGAAAGATGTAGTGCGGTACCCTGATTTTGGGAATTTCATGAAGGGGGGAGAATTTAGACAAACATAACAGCCAACCTGCACAAAGGAAAAAATATACTTTATTCACTTCCATGTACTCTGTACGTTTATGTCACCGACAAGGAACAACTTTAATATTTCTTCTCCAAATGGTTCCTGTCCTCAAATATGACAAATTCGGGATCTCCTTAAAGTGAACAGGTTGCGTGAACGAGTTCTGGTTGGCCGTCCCATCGCGTTTCAAATGGACTTTTCGAGTCCGATTTTGCTACATTAGTTGCGTGATTATCAATTTGGAGCATTGTGTCACGGAATCATCACTACCATCCTCAACATCCAAAATGACTCTTCATCCAAAGAAGATCAGATTTTTTTACCCTTGCCTTACATGCTTTTGATTAGCCTTAGAACTAACTCTTAAAGCATAAATATTTACACAAATGTGTTTGGTGTGGATTTGGGATCCATGTAAACTCAATGTTATGGAACATAATTGAAGGGTCCAAATTATCTGCAATGGTGCTCTGACCTCAATGTTGCACTCTTTTACTACAGGGCACTAGGATTTGGTGCAAAGAGAATGAAAGACCAGTATTTAACTGAGTGACAAAGGCCAGGTTGTTATTTCTCTGAAATGTTTGTAAAACAAACAAAAAAAAGCACCACCCTCTATCTTTACTCACTTCGCAAACTTAGAATAGCGTCATAGCTTAACAAAAATCAAAAAAACCATTGCTACATTAACAAACATATCTAAAGACCTTTGTCTTAAGAACCAGGTGAACAAAACCCTTTTCATAAGTCCACAGGGCTTTATTGTATGGCTGTTGTGCATGTACATATGTATGAAACTGAACATGCCATCTTCAGCTTTAAACAAAATAACTGTCCATAATCATGGAACAAGTCATTGACCCCTCGGTTCCTTTTAGCCTGTGGCTGGTTTGGCGTGGTCTTGTTATATTGAAGGTAACAAAGGTGGGGCCTCATGAAAACTGTCAGGTTGTACGTTAAAACCATCAATCCAACGTAATGCCACGTGTTTTGTAATCACGCAACTAAAGTACCAAAATCGGACTCGGAATGTCTGTTTGACATCTTGTTATGTCCAGTCGAAGATTTATCTCAAACCCGATTTTTCTTTCAGGCTAAAGGCTTATGCTGAAAAGAAGTCCAAGAAGCCCGCCTTAATCGCCAAGACCTCTGTGCTGCTTGATGTCAAGCCGTGGGATGATGAGACTGACATGGAGGCAATGCTCAAGTCTGTCAAGACCATCGAAATGGACGGTCTCCTTTGGGGTGCTTGTAAGTTTTTTCTATCTCCTCTTTCGAGGTATGAGACTGGCTTGAACTAAACTGTGACTAAATTGTTATTCAGCCAAATTTGTCCCCGTGGGCTATGGTATCAAAAAACTGACCATCATGTGTACCGTGGAAGATGCCAAGGTATCCATCGACGAGCTTCAGGAGAAGATCACCGACATGGAGGACTTTGTTCAATCTTGTGATGTGGCTGCCATGAACAAGATCTAGGTGCCAAATGTAAAGAAGGACCATTTTATACCAACGTAGATCCTTGTCATCCAATCAGTCCATCTCCATGGACCTTGTCTTCTAAAGAGTTGTAACGTCAATAAATGAAACCTCTTGAATGTGCAGAGATATCAATCCACCAATTGGCAGACTTTCATAGGGTAAAGATCAAACTGCCGGGACTGTTCCAACAGATGACGGTGACAGGTTTTGTGAATATCACAGAAGTGTCACAAAACGATAATTTTGAAATCTTTTTTTTTACCCTAAGATATTCAGGGAGAAGACAAAGATGCAGTCGTTAGCGTATCTACCCAGCACGAATGAGGTCCTCTGTTCGATTTTGCTCCTTGGCTTTCTCTTAAGAATCTCTTAGATGCTAAGTACAATCACAGATTGAAAGCTACTCTGATACAGTATTTTGAGACAGGCAATTAGAAAAGGTTGTAGGATGTGATGACGAGGCTTTTCTCCGACCTTAGTACCTCTAACCAAATAAAGTGTGTCCCTGTATGACCGAATTGTACCCAACTGCAGTTCAGAATCGTACCTAATGTGATTTATCCATGGCATTAAGCGTTCCTCAATAAAAGCAACGGTTAAGTTACAATCTTCCTCAATTTCCTTAACCTCTCACGGTTGATTTCTGCCACAAACTTAAAATTTCAATGGCATTTCCATCCCTTCCTTATGTTCTTGTTGGAAAATGTTCTTGGGGCAGGAAAATGTAGAAAGAATCTCCTGGCCCGTGCTATTAAAGAGAAACGGACATTTTAAGTTTGAGCCTATAATTGAAATTTTGATAGATCACATTTTGAAAATGGGATCCCTAATGACTGCCATAAATAGGTTTGCCGGGATACCGTATTGGTAGAGCACCCGCACTCCAATTTGCGAACACTGGTTCGATTCCAGGCAAGTCAAGTGTAAGCTTCTCTGTGGTATTTGATTACAACATGAGTTGCTGCTATGACCGCTTAAATGGGAGTTAGATAGATAGATAGATAGATTTATTTCAGGAACACTTTGATCATGATTGAATAATGTCGGAATTTTATCATTGCGTTAGCATCTTGATACATCGAAAATTTCATGAGCATGTAATTCCTCAGGTTCTGGGTAAGCAAAAGCTTGTTTTCACCAGGACCTGGGCAAATTAACGAAGACATGACATAGATAGTCAATAATGTTACAGAGGCCAAGCTGCAACACGATAACGTGAGTTGGAAGAATTACAAAATCAAATTGAAAGGCTTGTAGGAAATCATATCGGTTTGAAGTTATAAGAAAAGAAGGGACTAAGAAAAAGATACATAATAATAATTATTGTTGGCTATGACGACGAAGCGGTAACATCCCTCAATTGTCGTTGTTGTTGTTTATTCAGGGACTAGCATCAATAAAAGGGGACAAAGCAGAATAAAAAGAATGGTAAAATTAAGGCGATTTTCGGTTTGTTTTAGTGAGACACCTGTCTATCAGATAGCAGGCCGAGCGAGAGAGCTGCCATCTGACTTCGTAACAAACAAGACTAACATAAAAACACTTGCCGCAAAAAAAGAGCATTTTTCTAGCATTGATTTGGCACTGACAAATATCATATTGGGATGACGTAACCACTGATGGGGAGAGGGTGGAGAAATTTTGATGGCGGAACTTTAGAGCTTAAAGAATAACATGTCCATCCAGAGAGAGAAGTGGGAAATGGAATCTAAGGTGTTGTGTTTGGCTCTGAAAGTCCGTTGGAGTAGCCTTTCATCCAGAGGCCAGTTTTTTTAAAGCTCGTACCTTGGAGTTAAGGGTTTGGACGTTAACCTTTATGAAACTAGACTTGCCAAAGAGGAGCGGGTGTGCATTCTGGGTAACGTCCAAGACTTAACTCAGAGGTACGAGCGTTTGAAAAACTGGCCTCAGGTTTGTTTTATTTCCACACAACCCAGTGCAACTGTGGAGTCACGGTATCAAGTTTACGTTCTAAGCAAGGTAAGTTGATCCTCAATTTCTGATTTAAAAGAGCATCCTTCAAATAAATTTGCTTCTCAAGAGATGACAAGCAAACCTCAAAAGTTTATTGAGTTGTTCGTGAAAATGTGACCAATAGTGACAAATTTCAGTAGTCACAATTTTTTTGACCAGATATGTGACAAAGGGTTTCAAACTGTGACCAATTTTGACTAAAATGTGTTTGTCATATTTTTGGTAAAATTGATATGCCACAAACTTTCAAATTGTAAAAAATCAAACGAAAGAAAACTGATTTGTTAACTTCGGTTTTATTTTTTCATTGATATTTGAACTGTCTTCAAAAACATGTCATAAATGTTATTCTTTGATTAATCATTGATTTTTTTAACATTCTGATTACTTTCTAAATATCCAGTGACTCTCAAAATGCTTACTGAGAATAAGTATCAAATGCACACGTATTATTACCTTCCTCTGAAGCACATGTAGATACTTCACGCCTAAAACTGACCTTATTTACTGACCTCAATTAATGACGGAAAATAAAGTCATGGATGGATGGACATGGGGAGGGTTGAGAAATTTGGTGCAACATACCGGTACTCAAGCCAAAGGAAGATTTCAATCTGAGTTAGGTCTTCTAGATCAACAGAATTAGAATGAGAAGATATGAACAATAAAGTAGTGATAACATACAAGATTTGAAACCAAAAACACATTCATCCTTCTATAAGATCGACCATATCATTGCCTTTATTCCATACCGATTTGGATCTACAACTTTCGCATTGCTTCCTGTGATTTGCCCCACTTCCTAGTCTAAGTTCTAGCTATCCTTGATTATGCTCTAATCCATGTTTAAGATTTTACACCTTGCCTTTTTTCTGGCCCTATTGGGACATTGAAGCAGGAAAGAAAGATGACGTTACCGTCAAATTTTGGGAAGCTGCTTGCTCTTTTGAGGCATTATGGATCTTTGTTAATGGACTAAATTAGGGTTCCAGTTCATCTATCAATATAAGGAATGGTTCATTTGGAATTTTATTTTTTGAACTTATTTTTCCTCTCGTAGAACATTCTACTTTTACAAAGACTTTTTGAAAGCTTGGAAACGTTTTTTGTCTACCATTTGTGCTTTCCATTGTGGATTTTTAGTACCTCTACTGTTTTGAAAAATGCCCTAGTGACCTCCCAAAATTTTAATTGGTGCTGATATCATCATTCAGCTGCTAATTAAAGGAGTCACAAGAGAGAAACAAAATTACATGAAAGTCTGGAGCGTGAAAAAAAGGAAGGAGTAACGAGTAATTTTTGGGCTTTTTGGGTCGTTACAATTACAGCATTTTAAAAATGTTATGGAATTATGCTTCCTTTTTCGAACAAAGGAAAAAAATACTGCTCTTTTGTTATAAGTAATTTTGTTACTACTGCCCTGGATTTGTCCCCCACGTTCATTTTTAGAGTCACGCATGTAAAAAAAAAGGTGAAGTTTTGAGTCTGATAATGGCAACAGAATGGTAGGATTTGGACTCCTTTGCATTACAGGTCAGAGATTGGTATGTTGTGATGTTGTCATGCGAGGTATAATTGACGTTTACTTCTGAGCATGTCTAGTCAAGAAATACACTTCCATCTGAACCTTTACTCGATCTATGTGTCCTCCGCCTCTGTCCACTCAATACGATCATGCGAGAGATATCACTTGTTTTCACGTCGAGAAGCAATTCTAGAGGTATGAATGCAAATAGTAAGCAGACCTTCAACATCAAAAGAATATTTAATGATGAGGCATAACATAGCGTTGCGGCGGATTTCATGGAAAAATGGTAGCTCATATTCTACAATAGCGCTATCGTATGGAATTTTTCCTTTTGACACTTCTAGTTTGTTAATCTACAGTGGCGAAGTGCAATGAAAACGACATGTCAAACGCCGGCCCAAAATTACATAGCGGTAATCGAAAAAGAAAGGTGACCACGGTATGTGAAATCTTACCCTGCGTTGTGGCCAGGGTGACCGGATGGTCAGCCACGGACAGATAACTCCTGGTCTGGGGTTATTTGGAGCGAAAGAAAGTTGGATTGTTAATGAAAAAAACTCAGGAAATTCCTAGACATAATAGAGGCCAAGTTCCAAGTAAATGATATTTTCTTTTCTTTTCCCCATAACAAGGAAGGATATATATGTTGGCAAAAGAAGTAGCTCTGACCTAAAGGCCGACTGCAGAGTCAATTTTTTTTTGAAACATTCGCGGATTTTAACAAAACAACCAGCATGAAAATTCCTTAGACGTGTTTCGTTCAAAACGTTCCTAAGAAATTTCTCAAATGTTGCCAAAGATGCTGAATATGTCAGGCGCAGAAATCTAGAAATCCCTTTGAATTCGTCAACTTTAGAAAAATTCTCTGGTGACCCGAAAAATCCTACATGAGGCAAGAGTAACAAAATTCTATATTTTTGTTAAATTGTTTTCCAGGGCAAGGGTGCTTTCCTTTCCCAGATCTGGTTACCCCGACTGTGGCCTAGCAATTACTTACTGAATCAAATGAATTTGAAGATAAATCACGATAGGTTTCCCATCGAGAAGACTTGCCAGAAAACCTGCAAAGGAAAGGCTAAAATTCCGGATCCAGCCATGGAGTGCACACTTGGTTTTATCGGAAAGGCCAACCTCTAGAGAGGCCAATAAGCGGTTTAAGATGCCCTGTGTCAAACTCCAGCCTGGTTGAAAATGTATGTTGATAATCTCACTTTTGCAACCTCCCGCAACTTTTATGATCATTTTCTTTTTTATCAATTCAGTACCACCATATGAAAAAATAAAATGAAAAAGCAAGGGGTGTCTACTCAAGGCTAGAACCTGATTGACTTTGAGGGATATGAATGCTTGAGTCATGACACATATGAAAAGGCTTACTATGATGGTCAGGCTAGTCGTCACACTGACAGTCAGACGACAATTCTCATCAGACCAACCATGGCCCTAAACAGGGTGGCTTATTTGGGAGAAAGAAATGTGATGCCAGTCAGGGCTTATCCAGCAAAAAATGCTATTTTTGACTAATACATAAGTTTATCAAGGCTAATGTCCCCTTTTCAACTTGTAATCTCTGCTTTTAGTTGCTCAGATGCTTCCATTTAGTATTTTTTTTTCGTGAAGTCCATGATCTCGGATCAGCTGGTCATTAAAACCTAAAGACACAGCACGAGCATAGAGCAAGATTTTGAATAGAGCTGGGGCTTTTTTCTCATTTATCAAATAGCACGGAGATGGGAGGTCAGTTGGAGAAGAGTACTAAGCTAGCATATTTGGCCATGAAAGGATCGAATGCCACAAAGCCAAATACCTCATATACGTTATTCTCCACCGATTAGTGGGCGGTGCTCATTTTTTAATTTGTGGCAAAATGTTAAAAGGTTTGAATAGAAAGTTTAAAGCTTATTAATACCGTGTTAGGTTGGGTTGGGTGAGGTAAGTTAGGTTAGGTTATGTTTAAAAAAGTAGCACTGCCCACTAATCAGTGGAGAATAACTTTAACCCTAAATAACTTGATAGAAAACAATTTCCCATAATTCTCTGGGCCAAACAACACGAATGATTTGTTCCTAGAGGTATGCTTTCACCCGGGAAAACATATCAAAACGCATACATTTCATTTGGCCCATCTCAAGTACCAAACACCTCTGGCAGGCATTCTCCCTCAGCTGAGGGGTTTCCACGCTATTTGTTGACTAGATAGGACAGGGCCCGGTCATTTATGGCCCATTTCAGCCCGGTCACCTTGACTCCTCCCGCCTCGTCTGTCCAGCGAGACGCCTCCGCTCGCTCGCATGAGCAGCCTTGGCCGCGGTCCCGGAACGCCGGGTGAACACCCAAGCAGATCAGAGTCGGGAGCTGCGCCGCTGCCTGAGGCTCCGAACGGGCGAGCCAGCCTAACCTCTTGGCCTGGCTGGCCTTCCTAGCGCCATCTGACGGAGAGTTCTCTCCTGAAAAAAAAGCAGTGAGGAGCCCCCTGATCATCATCCCCCAGGCCCTTGTCACGCACGCCCCCGCGGAACCCGTGGAACCCGTGTATCCACCCGACACCAGTTCGAGCCCTAGCGCCCCCGGCCCCACGCCCGTGCGTGTCCCGTCGGCGTGCGTCGTCGCCCTTCATCATTCAGTCCCACGGTCTGGAAGGCGGGTAAGATTCATCGGGGGGGAGGGTGGGGGGGCATTGGTCCATATTGACATGTTTTTGGGTTCCAGGGCCATGACCTCGCAGTCGCCGGGCGCGCTCTTCCCGCCCCCGCCCGAGGCTAGCCCGGGACCCGGTGGGCCGGCCAGTCTGCCGCCCGGTCAGCAGGCTTGGGCCACGGGCGGACCGCCCCATCAGTTCGACAACAATCTGTTCAGTCAGCCCACCCACATGTTCCATCAAGGTCACCAAGGCCATCAGGGCCATCAAGGACACCATCATCCGGGTCAGTCGCCCAATGGTCAACCGGGCTTGAATATGATGCCCCCGGGGGGCGGAGGCCATTTGGCGCCCTTGGTGGGCCAGCAAATCAATTCGCTCATACCCGGCAATCAACAACAGGTAAACAGTTTCGGGCCTCTGGTCCGTCCCTGTCCGTCCCTGTCCGTCCCTGTCCGTGCCTGTTCGTCAGTGTCCCTTTGGAGCCACCCGCGCACGCACGTAGTGCCCAGAGTAGTCCCATGCCTCTGACCAAGCGCTAGCAGGGTTCAAGCCAGAAGGCCACGGCCCATGGGCGTTTAATAGCTTCATCCAGCTGGGAAAGACTGACTGGGAACACAGTGGCGCATTTTTCTGCCCGACGCCCGCATCTTGACAAACAATCTGGCATTGAATACTTATTGGAAATTGGGTTCGCATCCGTAACTGACATGCGCCGAAATCATACAAGGAACTATTTAGGTGTTAGAGTTGTATGGGTAGGAAAAGATGGTGTAGCGATAAATAGATCCGAGTGCTTACCAATAATTATGCTTCTAATTTCCAACAGCAAGTTATAAGAGGTCATTGCTTACTGTGTATTTTAGGCATGTCAATCTTTGATCTGAGCCAGAGCTCCATAAAGCACTCAAATCCCAATCGTCTCTATTGATTGGGCGGGCTATGAAAATAACCAAGTGCATTATAAGCATGATTTGGGGGCTTACCGATATCTAATCCGGCCTGTCCATGAGACCCAGTGGCCGAGTGGTGTCAGTTGGGATGGTTGATCAACAGCCTTAGGATTCGGATTGCTTAGGGGATTCACATCAACGCAAGACCCACCGAGAGTCCAATCCTACGACATGCTACATATTGAATCCAGAACTACTGGTATATGAACGGGGATGCTAGGGTTGAGAATTGGCGTTTCGAAATTGAGTAAACGCGACCGGCTCTAGGTCCCTTAAATAACTTGTATCAATTTTTACCTCGATCAAATAGCTGCCTCGCAGCATATGGCCTTTCAAAGACTTTCACTTTGTAACTCTTCTCGGAATGAATGAGCTAGCCTCTTGCGATCAATGACCTTAAAAGGGCTAGCTCATTCATCCTGTGTGGAGTTATGTACTATTCATTGAGGGAGCGATATCCTTAGATCCAGATGTTTGATCTGGATGAAAATTGAAGTTCTTGGTCCTAGCCACCTGGGGTCAGTATCGGATTGAGAGACATGCAATGTGTTCATTTGAATATGAAGTGTCAATTCTCAACCCTAACAAAACCAAAACCCATCCATAGTCGAGTGGTTTGTGATTGAACTTACGTTACGTCGAGTTGAGAAATTGAAGATCAATCTTGGATGTTAAATATTGAGAAAACGAACGTAGCCTTGAACACATCTATGCAATAGGCTGATGATTTGAGAAATTCAGTGAGCACTTTCACCCTTGGACCGTTCTACAAAATGGATGTCTTCGAACCTGAGTCCGGGTATTCATGCTGCAAGCCTTTTTGTGTTTCAGGGCCCAACTTTGAACATGATGCTCCAGAGCATACAAGCCCAGGGCATGTTACCCCACTCCCATCTACAGTCCCCGCCCAACTCGATGGGTCAAGGGTTGTTCTTTTTGCCGCCGGGTGGGCGCGTCGATCGACCAGACATCGCCCCCTCGCCCAACGGGCTCCAGGCCCACCCACAACCGGCCCAGACACCGCCCACACAACTCATGGATGACCGGAACTGGAACCACAACGTGTTCCTGAGTCGCATCCCTTCCGTCGAAAATAAGTCCTTGGAAGAACAGCTCAAACATCAACAACAACAACAGCAGCAGCAACAACAACAACAACAGCAGCAGCAACAACAGCAGCAACAAGGTCACATGGACATGTTCCACATGGACGCGGGATTCCCGTCCAATTTCAACGGCATGACCCCGGATCGTGTAGTGCAAGTGGCCGCCGCCATGAATCAGTTTGGCCAGTTCATGGTGGGGCCTAACACCTCAGGAGGCTCGCCACCCCCCGGGTCCTACATGGCCCAGATGCCACCGCGACCCCGACCCGAAGGCGGACAGGACCCCTCGCCCAATTTTCTTCAGCAAGAGCAACAGCACGACTCAAAATCCAGCGACTTGGTCATTGATGCCTGGACCGACGAGGACAACGAGAAGGCCAGCCTTCAGAGCCAATTTGGCGGGCCGGCCGACGATGGCAGCACCCTCAAAGATGAAAACAAGATGATGGGTCTGGGCCCCGGGAGTATGGGTGGACACGGGGCCGGTAATCCCATGCCAAGCGGTATGGGGCCGGGCGGTGGATTGTTCAATTCGAACACGGGCTGGGGTGCCCCGCCCCCAGGCAATCCAGGCGGGTGGGGCGCGGCCAAGCCGCAAACCATGAGCGCCAACAACTGGCCCCAACCACCCCCACCCGGTCAGGGCATGGGCAACATGCCGTTTCAACCCATGCATCACACCCACCAGCCCCCACCGTCGATGGAAATGGGCGTGCCGCCTCAAGGCCGTGGCGGTGTCCATCAGGGAGGCATGATGTTTGACAATGGCCGAGGTCGGGGCGGAGGGCGCGGTCACTATGACTACAACCCCGAACGGGGACGAGGGCGAGGCATGCGCGGCTCGCGTGGTTCCTCTGCTCTGTCAACGTTCCGCGGTGGTCGCGGGGGCGGGAACTTCCAGGAGCGGGAAATCGAAAAGGTCGAGGGCAAACAGAGCGCCATTGCCGAGACCATCGCCATGATGAAGAAGATGAAGATGGAAGACGAGGAGAAGAAGAAGGAGGCGGATTTGCGTCGAGAGCAACGGAAAGAAATGGGCCTGGACGTGTCCACGCCCAATGAGTATGACGATTCTCCCGTGGACGACCGTTATCCCGACCGGCGGCCCTACCACGATCGGGGTCGAGGTCGCGGAGGCCGGGGTCAGCATCGAGGCCGCGGCCGAGGCGGTGGTGGCGGTATGGCCATGGGCGGCATGATGGGCGGCATGGGTGGCGTGTTTCCCGGGCCACCCCCGGGCTCCGGTATGATGATTCCGCCCCAAGCCATCCCACCTTTCCCGGGACTGGAGGGATTCCTACCCCCGCCCATGGGCGGCTTTCCGCCTGGCACCCCCGGTGGCTTCCCGCCCCCTTTCCACCCGGGCATGTTCATGCAACCCCCAGGTCAATTCCCCCCTGGTCGTGGCTTCCCACGAGGACGCGGGGGCCTAGCGCCCGGCTTCCCACCCCATTTTCCACCCATGATGGGCCTGCCACGCGGCGGCGGTGCTCACCTGCGCGGTGGTAGGGGTCGCGGCAGTGGAGGCCGTGGAGCGCCTGGTGGATTCCGCCCTCGCGATGAACACAGCCATGTCCCACGTGAAGAGGGCGAAGGAGGCGAGGCCCACCCGCTCGAAATCTCAGCGCCCCCTGAGACCCATTCAAATGAAGACGATGAACCCGCTCCTAGCCACCCCGAAACGCACCCGCTACCCGAATCGACCACGCCCGATGGCCCATCCGCCTCGGACCCGCGGCCCGTCGAAGAGTCGACTCCCGCTACCACTGGCCCCATCCCGGCCGCCAATGCCCCAATCGCCCCACTGGCCTCGATGGGCGCTCCTGAAAATGAACTCTTGAGCGCTCCCGCTGCCGCCCCAGCTGCCGACGCCGCTGCTGAGCCGAAGGATAGCTCGACCGATAATCCGACGTCCAGTAAATGACGGAAAGGCCCGGCCTCGTCATCCATCGGTCTATTTCTACTACCCTTCTTTGATCGTGGATGTTAACAAAAAGTCCAATCTTTCCCATTCCCGAACACCCTCGACCCCTGGCTGCATCGTATTCTCGGGCTAAGCTGACCAGAATGGAACCTTCGCTCAGCCCGGCCCAACTGATTCATGCCTTCGAGAACGAATCTGAGACGCTGCCTCAACCACGTCAAGAAAACGAAAAAAATTAACAATTGAAATATTGGTCGCTCTCCCATCTTAATTTGTTCCCTTAGTGGGCGGAGTGACCTAGGCCACACCACGCCCACCACTCACGTGTATGGCACTACTTGCTCTTTCTTTTCCCCCTCTTCCTCTTGATTGTCCCTATCTTATCGATCCATCTCCTTTCTCTATCTCTTATCCCTTTCCCTTCCCCTGAATGGCTTGAAATGAAACGAGTGTCTCGTCTCGAGATGTAAAAAGCGAACGAAGACCTGAACTGACCTCCAGAGTAATTTTGTTGATGTTGATATGAACGCGCACACGCCCCACCCCGCCCCTCAAACGCGCCCACATCCGGCGGAATCAGCCGCCCTCCGTGTTTGTCTCTGTGAGGACAATTATGTTGCCGTGTGTCAGGAACCAGTCCACCAAAGATGAGGGTCCACCACATTTTTTTTTCAAGATATCCTGCTAAATGATGAACAGTCAGATGAGAGGCTTGAGAGGCTTACGACCGACCTATGCTTATGCTATGTAGAGAAACAGATCGTGAAAAGTAAAGAAAGAAAAAAAGAGCGCATTTGGGCCGATAGACAAATAGCTATGAAATGCGCCCGCAAACACACCCACACACCCACACCCATATATACACACACGCCCACTTCTTCAACCTTCGTTCAATCTGGGAACGAAAGTTGGAATGACATGATCTGTTTGTATACTCTTTTTACCGAGATGGAAACAAAAAAAAAATAACATTCATTCAAATAAACTCGTTTCTTTGTTTCTGAACCCATTCCTTTATTCAACGAAGAAGATGAAATGATCCACTACGTTTTAACGACTATTCTTTTGATTTTGAAGTACGATCAGGGAATCAAGCGAGGAGGCGGCGTAGGCATGCTTCTAAACAAGTTTGACCCGTATACCAGAATCAATGGTGCCTGCCTAATTTCCGAGAGTTGCGAGGTTTTTGGAATAGAAACTACAGACCCTTGTCTCTTATCCATTTATATCCCTCCAAACGCGTCAATCCAAGACACCATAGCCCAGCTGGACAAATCCATTTCATTATGCATTGTAAAAAGAAAGACTTTGTTTGTTTCAAACGATTTCAACGCCGATTTCCTGAAGGCAACCCCAAAATCTTCAAAGATTAGTGACCTCATGCTTTCTTTCCAATTATTTCCTCTAATTAACGCACCTACTCGAATCACAACTCAATCTTCCACGCAAATTGATAACATTTATTTTAATGTATCGACCAACACGAAATGTGGCGTCCTTCTTTTTGATATTAGTGACCACCTCGGAACATTTGCATCATTGGAAAGTGCCTTGCCCCTGAATATGGCTCCTCGAGTAACCAAGCGTAATAACACCAGCCATAAGAATATTGAGAAATTGCGTAACATGTTACGAAATACCAACTGGCACTTACCACCCCATGATCCATCTTTAGCATTCCACGATTTTCAAACTAAACTATCTACACCACATCTATCTATCTACCTACACCTTCACCAAATGTTGCCCAATTGTAACAAATCTACGAATCCTCTGTCACGTAGATTTGTTACAATTGGGCAAGGACAAAAATAACCCTTGGATGACACACGACATTCTCAAATCGAGAGCGGAAAAACGAAAGCTGTTTGTCAAATTTCAAAAACACCCTTCCCCCGACAACAAACTTGCTCTTTCTAAATTCTCGAACAATTACACAAAGGTCACAAGGGCTGCAAAAGCAAAATACTGGCAAGAATACTTCGACTCCAATTCTATGAACATGGGTAAAGTGTAGCAAGGAGCCAAACGCCTTCTTGGTCGAACATCTTGTAAGGGTGATGCTCCTTCTGAAATCAAAGTTAATTCCGAAGTCATAACCGACAAGGAAAAGATTGCGTCCTCATTCAATAAATTCTTCTCTTCAATTGGTGACTTGGTGAGTGGTCAGTCTGACACCAATTTAGCGGACAGTCTCCGCTATGTTCAAAGACAAGCTAGTCAACGCATCGATTACTTCAAAGAGATAACTCACTTCTAGATCCTAAATATAATTGAAAAGCTCTCTCTGAAATCTAGCTAGCTCTGGATTCGACGGGATCTCGAGCGTAGTTTTAAAGGGGATAAAGGATGTTACTGCTCATCCCTTAGCAAAGCTTTTCAACATCTCCCTGATCAGTGGTTACATCCCACAAAGTTGGAAGTGCGGCAAGATCATTCCTCTTTTTAGATGTGGTGACCGAAGTGACATGTCAAATTATAGGCCTATTTTTAGGCCTATATATGCATTCTTTCGACTCTCTCTAAAATCCTGGAAAGTAGTCTACAAACAGATCTTTACTCTCTTCAATAATGATCACATGGCCCACAACCAGTTTGGTTTTCGACCCAAACACTTCTCATGCTCTACATAAGTTTCTGCGCCATATCCTTCAAAACGGCAAGAATAGAAAACTATCCGTGGCAATATTCGTAGACCTAAGAAAAGCATTTGATCCTGTATGTAGATCACGAAATTTTACTTGCCAAAATCGCAACTTGGCTCCGAAACTACTTGAGTGGACGGGAGCTGATGGTGCTGAGCACTTCCCGTAGAAGTAAAAACCACGACTTTGTGCTAACAAGCAACGGGCATATAATTAAACAGGTTGGAACAGGGTGTAGCTTTACTTCCGTAATGTTTCTTTGAGTGCTAATTGGCGATAAATTGTCTTTAGAAGAGCATGTAAATCATCTAAGTAAATGTGTGAGGTGGACTCTTTTCACCCTTTTCATGTCTAATATTGCCCTTCCATCGAACCTTAGATTAGTACTATATAACGCCCTAATTAAAGGCAAGCTGGAGTGTTGTCTCGAAATTTTGAGCCACGGTTCCTCGCTAAATGGACTTTTCACCCTTCAGAGGAGAGCAATAAGGTGAGTCACGCATCAAAAACCATGGAATTTAGCAAAATAAAAATGGAGAGCATTTTCATTGGGCTAGTGTGATGAAACAATGCCCACGCATTGATAATTCACCTGAAATGAGTGAGTTTCGTCCTGTCCAATTTTGAGGAAAAATACAAATGAAAAATTAGGCTATATCTCGTGGTTCTCATCCATCCCGAAAACCAGTCTTGCAAGTACTGACTAAATAAACCATCATTTGATGCGCTGGAAACTTAAAAAAAAACACTGATGAAAATGATGGCAGCCTTATAAGACTTCAGTTGTTGGGTTGGCACAACTGTAAATTGTAAAATGTTCATCATGAGTAGAGAAACGCGCTAGTAAGACACAGAGTAGCAGAGAGTCTATCTACTCAATGAGAATATGGTCCAGTTTTGAAAACGGGAACACGATTCATTCCTTTTGCGATCGATTTTATATGCATACGAACTAGGTAAAGACCTTTTCAAGGCCAAAAAGCCGGAAATTGGAGCTTTCATCAACATCGTCAGATAGTTACATTTTTAGAACACAATGTGCCAAAAATCAGTCTTAAAACCCTTACTTGCAGCCTTTCATACCTAAAAGTAGCCACTTGCAAGTCGAAGTAAAAAAAAGCTATATACAGTTTAAAAATCGTTATTGAAATGTGTTCCACAGAGTATCGAAAGGATATTCTGTCACTGAAATGCGTTTGCTAATTTCCAAGATTTTACTGAAATATAATAAACCTGTTTAAAAAAACGAAAGGATTTATTTCAGATTTTAAGACGTAGCGGAAACAACAAACGCAATTCCAGATTAAGAGAGAAATCAAATCGTAACATATCAGGTAGCATGAGATCCATTGAAATCCAACACGCATTGCTACAATCGAATCTTATAATTGGGATTTGAAAGCGCCTTTACCAAATATTTTTCCCAGACCTTCACGAATTCTGTGTGGAGGCTTTCGTGGGCCTGTTCCGCAAATAGCTCCATCCTCGTGGCCCCGTTTATTTCCACGAATTTCAAGAGATGATCAACTTTCATATGGACTTTTGGTGCCAAGGTCAATCCAGCCCCCTTCCACGCATTCTTAAATGTTTGGATGCTTTTGTCCAATTCTGCAATGTCTACTCTTTCCTGAGAATAAACAGAGTTTAGAGCACGAAAGGATTGAAAACCAAAGACGAATGGCTGCCCTTGCAACTCTTTGCCGGTCTCGAGAATCTGTGTCAAGAGGTTGGTGTGTTTTAAGAGCCGTTGACATTCATTGCCCTCAAATCCACTTCCGTGATATCGTTCCTCACAAAGGTGAAGTGATTTAGACCATTGCACGGCCTCTGGAACGGTTTTCACTGGATGTTTGGGCGCATAATTGATGACCCCAAGGCAAATGTGGAGCCACAGGATTGCACAAATATGAAGGAGGTTGATAGAACGAGGTCTGTGTTCCATAATGATTGGGGGGCGTTGAACTGAATTGAAATTTTTTTTTGGTTTGGTTTTTCACGGGCTTTTCTAACCGCTACAGGGAATGTAATCCCCAGTACTATTAAAATGAAAGATTATAATTCGTCTATTTATTACCTTTCAATTTTTATATGATATTTGGTCTACCAACGAATTTGAGTTGGCAGACCGAGCTAATCCTTGAATGTAGGGTTGATCTGGAATGCTATCTAAAAATTTGTCCAAGTCTGACTTGAAAGATGCTACCGGATCAACAAGGCCTACGTATTCCCTACGAATATCAGAGGGAAGCAAATTAAACAATGAAGGAGCCCGAGAAAGAAGAGATGTGGACTTCATTGTTCGAACTAGCCTGGATTCTCGAAGACTTGAAGGTGCTCTCAAAACGCACATTAAGCCTCTACGGTCACTAGAATTGACCCTAAACCCTGGGTTGGGACAAAGCTCATGGATACTTTTGAAAACGTACAATATCAGATACCTTTCGTACCTTCTCTGAGTACTGTACAATCCCAACCGTTCTAACCTTTCCCAATACGAGAGCTCTCTCATTCCTGTGATGTTCCTAGTGAAACATCTTTGGACTTGCTCGACCTTTTGCAAACCTGCTGAACTCATTGGAGCCCAAATGGGTGAGGCGTATTCAAGATGTGGCTGGACAATCGACTTGTACAGAGTTAGCATCGTGATGCTATCTCTGGACTTAAACGTGCGATATATCCAACCACACATTTGAAAAGCCTTACCCACCTTCAGCTGGATATGCTCATCGAACTTTCCATTATTTTGGAGGACTACACCTAGATCTTTCATAGATGAGACCTGCTCAATATCTTTACCTCCATTATCTACGAGTGGAGTATTTAAAGGAGTTGACCCAAATGTCATTGAGCGGAATTTCATTCCGTTCAGGGCCATATTACTCTCAGTTACCCAAGAGTAGATTCGATTTAAGTCCTTTGCAAGGCTACTGGAATCTTGGCCATTCCTACCAGAAACTAACTTTGTATCGTCAGCATAAGAAGAGAGACTGGCAGTGATACTAAGCTTTTGAAGCGGGGCAACGAATATTATAAACAAGAGGGGCCCTAAGATCGAACCCTGGGGAACACCTGACTTGACATCATGTATGTCACTAAGGGATCCCTCAACCTTAACCAATTGCTTCCTACCAGAAATGAAACTTTTTAACCAATTGAGAACCCTGCCTTGGATCCCAATTTCATGGAGCCTGTTAACTAAAAGCCCATGATCTACCTTGTCAAAGGCCTTGGCAAAGTCGAGATAAACTACATCAACTGATTCATGACTCTCTAGTCCCTCAATAACCCGCTCAATATGTTCAATCAGTTGGGTAACCGTGCTAAAATGTGCTCGGAACCCATGCTGGCTAGGAGGAAGGACTTCATGAATATCAAGAAATTCAACAAGTTTGAACTTCATGATCTTCTCAAACACCTTCGCAATATTCGAAGTGAGAGAAATCGGCCTGTAATTACTGGGGAGCGACTTATCTCCCCCTTTAAAAATTGGAACAACATGAGCTAACTTTAGTGAAGATGGAAACTTGCCCTGATCCAAGATGCAGCGCATCAAGTACGAGAAAACAGGAGCGAGAACCAGTGAGCATCTCATCAGAAACTGAGATGTCACACCATCAGGACCAGGAGAGCTGGAAAGCCTCAAGTCCCTTATGGCCTCTAAAGCATCTTGATCTGTGACTACAAGATCATCTAAACGCTCAGCTTGACTAACCATGTCAATCTCAACAGACTCATCTTCAGAGCAATGAGCTGTTGCTTCCGAACTCAGTGGGGTTGAAAACACACTAGAGAACTGATCTCCAAGCATGTTAGCCATAGTCTCTACATTGCTAATGGCTGCCCCATCAACCTCAAAAGGCCCAACAGAGTGTTTCATTTTTCTCTTATGTGTTGAAGAATTTCTCCTAGTCGTTGTCAAGGCCTCCTAATGTCCTCTCTTCATATGGTATCACATTCTAAACTCCGTTTTCCCAAAAGCAGAACAAGCAAGGATAGGAGGTACTTCGATGATTTCACTTTCCGCAAACCAGATTGAAACATTTCCAATCCTGCGAGTATACTTCTTCAAAATCTTCTGGGAGAGACATATCTAAATGCGCCAGCATCAATTTGATATTGTAGTAAGTTTCTTTTATTGGAGCAATGGCCAATATGAAGGTTCTCTTCACCCCAGAGCTCTTGAAATGGTCCATCTCCAGACGATCAGGCCTGAATATAAGGTTTCCACTGATCTGTAAGAAAGATCCGCTCACACAATACAAGCTAACTTGAGTCATTGATTATTCATTTTTTTTTGCCTTTAAAAAGCCTTTTCCTTCATCAATCGAAAGTCTGAGAATTAAATCTTCATTCTTGGCCTGTGGAATGAAGGACGAAAACAACTCCCAGGGTGCATTGCAATGTGCATTGCAACGGCAACACTGACCCTTCGTCGAGGATTAACTCAGACAATAGGGCTAGTCAAGTAAACGCGCTCATGGACAACTGACGTTATTCCATGGAGTAAAATCAAAGACAACATGCCCAGCCAAACCGCACTGTGCATGCATTGGATTTTGACTTTTTTTCCTTTTTTACATGCTTGTCTAGGCAATTAGCATTGTGGTGTTGAGCCAATTTGATAGCGCCTTCACCGATTTACACCAAACATGCTCATTTAGTAGGGTTTGGTAACACAACTTGCTCAATATCTCTCGATTATTGAAAATTCAATGGGCGGATAGTGCGAGTTGACTGATGTTTGTCTTAGTTCTCTCTCCTCAAAATACCCAAAATCAGGGTGCCGGACCAAATTTTTCCTTGAATTTCCTTTACTTGACATCCCCTATTGGGGATGTCAAGTAAACGAAATTCAATGAAAAATATGGTCCGGCACCCTGATTTTGGGCATTTTGGGGAGAGGGAGCTAAGACAAACATCACCGTCAACTCGCACCATTCGCCCATTGAATTTTCAATATTCGAGTGATTTTGAGCGAGTTGTGTTACAAAACCCTACTAAACGAACATGTTTGGTATTAATCAGTGAACGCACTATCAAATTGGCTCAATACCACAATGCTAATTGCCTAGACAAGCATGTAAAATG